>NW_027675439.1:185000-287500 GCF_965601325.2 Salmo salar
TATCGGTGTGTGTGTGTGTGTGTTGTCGGTGTGTGTGTGTGTGTGTGTGTTGTCGGTGTGTGTGTGTGTTGTCGGTGTGTGTGTGTGTGTGTGTTGTCGGTGTGTGTGTGTGTGTCGGTGTGTGTGGTGTGTTGTCGGTGTGTGTGTGTGTGTGTTGTGTGTGTGTGTGTGTGTGTGTGTGTGTGTGTGTTGTCGGTGTGTGTGTGTGTGTGTTGTCGTGTGTGTGTGTGTGTGTGTTGTCGGTGTGTGTGTGTGTGTTTTCGGTGTGTGTGTGTGTGTGTTGTCGGTGTGTGTGTGTGTGTGTGTCAGTGTGTGTGTGTGTGTTGTCGGTGTGTGTGTGTGTGTTGTGTGTGTGTGTGTTGTCGGTGTGTTTGTGTGTGTGTTGTCGGTGTGTGTGTGTGTGTGTTGTCGGTGTGTGTGTGTGTGTGTTGTCAGTGTGTGTCTGTGTGTTATTGGTGTGTGTGTGTGTGTGTGTGTGTTGTCGGTGTGTGTGTGTGTGTGTTGTCGGTGTGTGTGTGTGTGTGTTGTCGGTGTGTGTGTGTGTGTGTGTGTGTTGTCGGTGTGTGTGTGTGTGTTGTGTGTGTGTGTGTGTGTGTGTGTGTGTTGTCGGTGTGTGTGTGTGTGTGTTGTCGGTGTGTGTGTGTGTTGTCGGTGTGTGTGTGTGTGTGTGTGTGTGTGTGTTGTCGGTGTGTGTGTGTGTGTGTGTTGTCGGTGTGTGTGTGTGTGTTTTCGGTGTGTGTGTGTGTGTTGTCGGTGTGTGTGTGTGTGTGTGGTCAGTGTGTGTGTGTGTGTGTTGTCGGTGTGTGTGTGTGTGTTGTGTGTGTGTGTGTTGTCGGTGTGTTTGTGTGTGTGTTGTCGGTGTGTGTGTGTGTGTGTTGTCGGTGTGTGTGTGTGTGTGTTGTCAGTGTGTGTCTGTGTGTTATTGGTGTGTGTGTGTGTGTGTGTGTGTGTTGTCGGTGTGTGTGTGTGTCTGTGTTGTCGGTGTGTGTGTGTGTGTGTTGTCGGTGTGTGTGTGTGTGTTGTCTGTGTGTGTGTGTTGTCAGTGTGTGTGTGTGTGTGTGTTGTCGGTGTGTGTGTGTGTGTGTTGTCGGTGTGTGTGTGTGTGTGTTGTGTGTGTGTGTGTTGTCGGTGTGTGTGTGTGTGTGTGTGCTGTCGGTTTGTGTGTGTGTGTGTGTGTTGTCTGTGTGTGTGTGTTGTCGGTGTGTGTGTGTGTGTGTGTTGTCGGTGTGGGTGTGTGTTGTCGATGTGTGTGTGTGTGTTGTCAGTGTGTGTCTGTGTGTTATTGGTGTGTGTGTGTGTGTGTGTTGTCGGTGTGTGTGTGTGTCTGTGTTGTCGGTGTGTGTGTGTGTGTGTGTTGTCGGTTTGTGTGTTGTCTGTGTGTGTGTGTTGTCAGTGAGTGTGTGTGTGTGTGTGTTGTCTGTGTGTGTGTGTTGTCGGTGTGTGTGTGTGTGTGTGTTTTGTCGGTGTGTGTGTGTGTGTGTTGTCGGTGTGTGTGTGTGTGTGTTGTCAGTGTGTGTCTGTGTGTTATCGGTGTGTGTGTGTGTGTGTGTGTGTGTCGGTGTGTGTGTGTGTCTGTGTTGTCGTGTGTGTGTGTGTGTTGTCGGTGTGTGTGTGTGTGTTGCTGTGTGTGTGTGTTGTCAGTGTGTGTGTGTGTGTGTGTGTGTGTTGTCAGTGTGTGTATGCGTGTGTTGTCGGTGTGTGTGTGTGTGTGTTGTCGGTGTGTGTGTGTTTATGTGTTGTCGGTGTGTGTGTGTGTGTTGTCGGTGTGTGTGTGTGTGTGTGTGTGTGTTGTCGGTGTGTGTGTGTGTTGTCGGTGTGTGTGTGTGTGTGTGTGTGTGTGTGTGTGTGTGTGTGTGTGTGTGTGTTGTCGGTGTGTGTGTGTGTGTGTTGTCAGTGTGTGTCTGTGTGTTATCGGTGTGTGTGTGTGTGTGTGTGTGTTGTCGGTGTGTGTGTGTGTCTGTGTTGTCGTGTGTGTGTGTGTGTTGTCGGTGTGTGTGTGTGTGTTGTCTGTGTGTGTGTGTTGTCAGTGTGTGTGTGTGTGTGTGTGTGTGTTGTCAGTGTGTGTATGTGTGTGTTGTCGGTGTGTGTGTGTGTGTTGTCGGTGTGTGTGTGTTTATGTGTTGTCGGTGTGTGTGTGTGTGTTGTCGGTGTGTGTGTGTGTGTGTGTGTGTTGTCGGTGTGTGTGTGTGTTGTCGGTGTGTGTGTGTTGTCGGTGTGTGTGTGTGTCGTGTGTGTGTGTGTGTTGTCGGTGTGTGTGTGTGTGTGTTGTCGTGTGTGTGTGTGTGTTGTGGTGTCGGTGTGTGTGTGTGTGTGTTGTCGGTGTGTGTGTGTGTTGTGGTGTGTGTGTGTGTGTGTGTGTGTGTGTTGTCGGTGTGTGTGTGTGTGTTGTCGGTGTGTGTGTGTGTGTTTTCGGTGTGTGTGTGTGTGTTGTCGGTGTGTGTGTGTGTGTGTGGTCGTGTGTGTGTGTGTGTTGTCGGTGTGTGTGTGTTGTCGGTGTGTGTGTGTGTGTGTTGTCGGTGTGTGTGTGTGTGTTGTCGGTGTGTGTGTGTGTGTGTTGTCGGTGTGTGTGTGTGTGTGTTGTCGGTGTGTGTGTGTGTGTGTTGTCGGTGTGTGTGTGTTGTTGGTGTGTGTGTGTGTGTGTGTGTTGTCGGTGTGTGTGTGTTGTCGGTGTGTGTGTGTGTGTGTTGTCGGTGTGTGTGTGTGTGTGTGTGTTGTCGGTGTGTGTGTGTGTTGTCGGTGTGTGTGTGTGTGTGTGTTGTCGGTGTGTGTGTGTTGTCGGTGTGTGTGTGTGTGTGTTGTCGGTGTGTGTGTGTGTGTGTTGTGTGTGTGTGTGTGTGTGTGTGTGTGTGTTGTCGGTGTGTGTGTGTGTGTGTTGTCGGTGTGTGTGTGTGTTGTCGTGTGTGTGTGTGTGTGTGTGTGTGTGTGTGTTGTCGGTGTGTGTGTGTGTGTGTGTTGTCGGTGTGTGTGTGTGTGTTTTCGGTGTGTGTGTGTGTGTTGTCGGTGTGTGTGTGTGTGTGTGGTCAGTGTGTGTGTGTGTGTTGTCGGTGTGTGTGTGTGTGTTGTGTGTGTGTGTGTTGTCGGTGTGTTTGTGTGTGTGTTGTCGGTGTGTGTGTGTGTGTGTTGTCGGTGTGTGTGTGTGTGTGTTGTCAGTGTGTGTCTGTGTGTTATTGGTGTGTGTGTGTGTTGTGTGTGTGTGTTGTCGGTGTGTGTGTGTGTCTGTGTTGTCGGTGTGTGTGTGTGTGTGTTGTCGGTGTGTGTGTGTGTGTGTGTGTTGTCGGTGTGTGTGTGTGTGTTGTCGGTGTGTGTGTGTTGTCGGTGTGTGTGTGTTGTCGGTGTGTGTGTGTGTGTGTTGTCGGTGTGTGTGTGTGTGTGTGTGTGTGTGTGTGTGTGTGTGTGTGTGTGTGTGTGTGTGTTGTCGGTGTGTGTGTGTGTGTGTTGTCGGTGTGTGTGTGTGTTGTCGGTGTGTGTGTGTGTGTGTGTGTGTGTGTGTTGTCGGTGTGTGTGTGTGTGTGTGTTGTCGGTGTGTGTGTGTGTTGTGTTGTCGGTGTGTGTGTGTGTGTTGTCGGTGTGTGTGTGTGTGTGTGGTCAGTGTGTGTGTGTGTGTTGTCGGTGTGTGTGTGTGTGTTGTGTGTGTGTGTGTTGTCGGTGTGTTTGTGTGTGTGTTGTCGGTGTGTGTGTGTGTGTGTTGTCGGTGTGTGTGTGTGTGTGTTGTCAGTGTGTGTCTGTGTGTTATTGGTGTGTGTGTGTGTGTGTGTGTGTTGTCGGTGTGTGTGTGTGTCTGTGTTGTCGGTGTGTGTGTGTGTGTGTTGTCGGTGTGTGTGTGTGTGTGTGTGTGTGTCGGTGTGTGTGTGTGTGTGTCGTGTGTGTGTGTGTGTGTGTTGTCGTGTGTGTTGCGTGTGTTGTCGGTGTGTGTGTGTGTGTGTTGTCGGTGTGTGTGTGTGTGTTGTGTGTGTGTGTGTGTGTTGTGGTGTGTGTGTGTGTGTGTGTGTCGGTGTGTGTGTGTGTGTGTTGTCGGTGTGTGTGTGTGTTGTCGGTGTGTGTGTGTGTGTGTGTGTGTGTGTGTGTGTTGTCGGTGTGTGTGTGTGTGTGTGTTGTCGGTGTGTGTGTGTGTGTTTTCGGTGTGTGTGTGTGTTGTCGGTGTGTGTGTGTGTGTGTGGTCAGTGTGTGTGTGTGTGTTGTCGGTGTGTGTGTGTGTGTTGTGTGTGTGTGTGTTGTCGGTGTGTGTGTGTGTGTGTTGTCGGTGTGTGTGTGTGTGTGTTGTCGGTGTGTGTGTGTGTGTGTTGTCAGTGTGTGTCTGTGTGTTATTGGTGTGTGTGTGTGTGTGTGTGTGTTGTCGGTGTGTGTGTGTGTCTGTGTTGTCGGTGTGTGTGTGTGTGTGTTGTCGGTGTGTGTGTGTGTGTTGTCGGTGTGTGTGTGTGTGTGTGTGTCGGTGTGTGTGTGTGTGTGTTGTCGTGTGTGTGTGTGTGTGTTGTCGGTGTGTGTGTGTGTGTGTGTGTGTGTGTGTGTGTTGTCGGTGTGTGTGTGTGTGTGTGTTGTCGGTGTGTGTGTGTGTGTGTGTGTGTGTGTGTGTGTGTGTGTTGTCGGTGTGTGTGTGTGTGTGTGTTGTCGGTGTGTGTGTGTGTGTGTTGTCGGTGTGTGTGTGTGTGTGTTGTCAGTGTGTGTCTGTGTGTTATGGTGTGTGTGTGTGTGTGTGTGTGTTGTCGGTGTGTGTGTGTGTCTGTGTTGTCGGTGTGTGTGTGTGTGTGTGGTCGGTGTGTGTGTGTGTGTTGTCGGTGTGTGTGTGTGTGTTGTGTGTGTGTGTGTTGTCGGTGTGTGTTGTGTGTGTGTTGTCGGTGTGTGTGTGTGTGTGTTGTCGGTGTGTGTGTGTGTGTGTTGTCGTGTGTGTGTGTGTGTGTGTGTGTGTGTGTGTGTGTGTGTTGTCGGTGTGTGTGTGTGTTGTGTTGTCGGTGTGTGTGTGTGTGTGTTGTGTGTGTGTGTGTGTGTTGTCGTGTGTGTGTGTGTGTGTCGTGTGTGTGTGTGTGTGTGTTGTCGTGTGTGTGTGTGTGTGTTGTCGGTGTGTGTGTGTGTGTGTTGTGTGTGTGTGTGTTGTCGGTGTGTGTGTGTGTGTGTGTGTGTCGGTGTGTGTGTGTGTGTTTTCGGTGTGTGTGTGTGTGTTGTCGGTGTGTGTGTGTGTGTGTGTGTCAGTGTGTGTGTGTGTGTTGTCGGTGTGTGTGTGTGTGTTGTGTGTGTGTGTGTTGTCGGTGTGTGTGTGTGTGTGTGTTGTCGGTGTGTGTGTGTGTGTGTTGTCGGTGTGTGTGTGTGTGTGTGTGTGTCGTGTGTTGTGTGTGTGTGTGTGTGTGTGTGTGTGTGTGTGTGTGTGTGTGTGTGTGTTGTCGTGTGTGTGTGTGTTGTCGGTGTGTGTGTGTGTGTGTGTTTTGTCGGTGTGTGTGTGTGTGTGTTGTCGGTGTGTGTGTGTGTGTGTTGTCAGTGTGTGTCTGTGTGTTATCGGTGTGTGTGTGTGTGTGTGTGTGTTGTCGGTGTGTGTGTGTGTCTGTGTTGTCGGTGTGTGTGTGTGTGTCGGTGTGTGTGTGTGTGTTGTCTGTGTGTGTGTGTTGTCAGTGTGTGTGGTGTGTGTGTGTGTGTGTTGTCAGTGTGTGTATGTGTGTGTTGTCGGTGTGTGTGTGTGTGTGTTGTCGGTGTGTGTGTGTTTATGTGTTGTCGGTGTGTGTGTGTGTGTTGTCGGTGTGTGTGTGTGTGTGTGTGTGTTGTCGGTGTGTGTGTGTGTTGTCGGTGTGTGTGTGTTGTCGGTGTGTGTGTGTGTGTGGTGTGTGTGTGTGTTGTCGGTGTGTGTGTGTGTGTGTTGTCAGTGTGTGTGTGTGTGTTGTCGGTGTGTGTGTGTGTGTGTGTGTGTGTGTCGGTGTGTGTGTGTGTGTGTGTTGTCGGTGTGTGTGTGTGTGTGTTGTCGGTGTGTGTGTGTGTGTTGTCTGTGTGTGTGTGTTGTCGTGTGTGTGTGTGTGTGTGTGTGTGTTGTCAGTGTGTGTGTGCGTGTGTTGTCGGTGTGTGTGTGTGTGTTGTCGGTGTGTGTGTGTGTATGTGTTGTCGGTGTGTGTGTGTGTGTTGTCGGTGTGTGTGTGTGTGTGTGTGTGTTGTCGGTGTGTGTGTGTGTGTTGTCGGTGTGTGTGTGTGTGTGTGTTGTCGGTGTGTGTGTGTTGTCGGTGTGTGTGTGTGTGTGTCGTGTGTGTGTGTGTGTGTGTGTGTGTGTGTGTGTGTGTGTGTGTGTGTGTGTTGTCGGTGTGTGTGTGTGTGTGTTGTCGGTGTGTGTGTGTGTTGTCGGTGTGTGTGTGTGTGTGTGTGTGTGTGTTGTCGGTGTGTTTGTGTGTGTGTTGTCGGTGTGTGTGTGTGTGTTTTCGGTGTGTGTGTGTGTGTTGTCGGTGTGTGTGTGTGTGTGTGGTCAGTGTGTGTGTGTGTGTTGTCGGTGTGTGTGTGTGTGTTGTGTGTGTGTGTGTTGTCGGTGTGTTTGTGTGTGTGTTGTCGGTGTGTGTGTGTGTGTGTTGTCGGTGTGTGTGTGTGTGTGTTGTCAGTGTGTGTCTGTGTGTTATTGGTGTGTGTGTGTGTGTGTGTGTGTTGTCGGTGTGTGTGTGTGTCTGTGTTGTCGGTGTGTGTGTGTGTGTGTTGTCGGTGTGTGTGTGTGTGTTGTCTGTGTGTGTGTGTTGTCAGTGTGTGTGTGTGTGTGTGTGTGTGTTGTCAGTGTGTGTGTGTGTGTGTTGTCGGTGTGTGTGTGTGTGTGTTGTGTGTGTGTGTGTTGTCGGTGTGTGTGTGTGTGTGTGTGCTGTCGGTTTGTGTGTGTGTGTGTGTGTTGTCTGTGTGTGTGCGTTGTCGGTGTGTGTGTGTGTGTGTGTTGTCGGTGTGGGTGTGTGTTGTCGATGTGTGTGTGTGTGTTGTCAGTGTGTGTCTGTGTGTTATTGGTGTGTGTGTGTGTGTGTGTTGTCGGTGTGTGTGTGTGTCTGTGTTGTCGGTGTGTGTGTGTGTGTGTGGTCAGTGTGTGTGTGTGTGTGTTGTCGGTGTGTGTGTGTGTGTTGTGTGTGTGTGTGTTGTCGGTGTGTTTGTGTGTGTGTTGTCGGTGTGTGTGTGTGTGTGTTGTCGGTGTGTGTGTGTGTGTGTTGTCAGTGTGTGTCTGTGTGTTATTGGTGTGTGTGTGTGTGTGTGTGTGTGTTGTCGGTGTGTGTGTGTGTCTGTGTTGTCGGTGTGTGTGTGTGTGTGTTGTCGGTGTGTGTGTGTGTGTTGTCTGTGTGTGTGTGTTGTCAGTGTGTGTGTGTGTGTGTGTTGTCAGTGTGTGTGTGTGTGTGTTGTCGGTGTGTGTGTGTGTGTGTTGTGTGTGTGTGTGTTGTCGGTGTGTGTGTCTGTGTGTGTGCTGTCGGTTTGTGTGTGTGTGTGTGTGTTGTCTGTGTGTGTGTGTTGTCGGTGTGTGTGTGTGTGTGTGTTGTCGGTGTGGGTGTGTGTTGTCGATGTGTGTGTGTGTGTTGTCAGTTTGTGTCTGTGTGTTATTGGTGTGTGTGTGTGTGTGTGTTGTCGGTGTGTGTGTGTGTCTGTGTTGTCGGTGTGTGTGTGTGTGTGTGTTGTCGGTTTGTGTGTTGTCTGTGTGTGTGTGTTGTCAGTGAGTGTGTGTGTGTGTGTGTTGTCTGTGTGTGTGTGTTGTCGGTGTGTGTGTGTGTGTGTGTTTTGTCGGTGTGTGTGTGTGTGTGTTGTCGGTGTGTGTGTGTGTGTGTTGTCAGTGTGTGTCTGTGTGTTATCGGTGTGTGTGTGTGTGTGTGTGTGTTGTCGGTGTGTGTGTGTGTCTGTGTTGTCGGTGTGTGTGTGTGTTGTCGGTGTGTGTGTGTGTGTTGCCTGTGTGTGTGTGTTGTCAGTGTGTGTGTGTGTGTGTGTGTGTGTTGTCAGTGTGTGTATGCGTGTGTTGTCGGTGTGTGTGTGTGTGTGTTGTCGGTGTGTGTGTGTTTATGTGTTGTCGGTGTGTGTGTGTGTGTTGTCGGTGTGTGTGTGTGTGTGTGTGTGTTGTCGGTGTGTGTGTGTGTTGTCGGTGTGTGTGTGTTGTCGGTGTGTGTGTGTGTGTGTGTGTGTGTGTGTTGTCGGTGTGTGTGTGTGTGTGTTGTCAGTGTGTGTCTGTGTGTTATCGGTGTGTGTGTGTGTGTGTGTGTGTGTGTCGGTGTGTGTGTGTGTCTGTGTTGTCGGTGTGTGTGTGTGTGTGTTGTCGGTGTGTGTGTGTGTGTTGTCTGTGTGTGTGTGTTGTCAGTGTGTGTGTGTGTGTGTGTGTGTGTTGTCAGTGTGTGTATGCGTGTGTTGTCGGTGTGTGTGTGTGTGTTGTCGGTGTGTGTGTGTTTATGTGTTGTCGGTGTGTGTGTGTGTGTTGTCGGTGTGTGTGTGTGTGTGTGTGTTGTCGGTGTGTGTGTGTGTGTTGTAGGTGTGTGTGTGTGTGTGTGTTGTCGGTGTGTGTGTGTTGTCGGTGTGTGTGTGTGTTGTCGGTGTGTGTGTGTGTTGTGTGTGTGTGTGTGTGTGTGTGTGTGTGTGTTGTCGGTGTGTGTGTGTGTGTGTTGTCGGTGTGTGTGTGTGTTGTCGGTGTGTGTGTGTGTGTGTGTGTGTGTGTTGTCGGTGTGTGTGTGTGTGTTGTCGGTGTGTGTGTGTGTGTTTTCGGTGTGTGTGTGTGTGTTGTCGGTGTGTGTGTGTGTGTGTGGTCAGTGTGTGTGTGTGTGTTGTCGGTGTGTGTGTGTTTGTTGTGTGTGTGTGTGTTGTCGGTGTGTTTGTGTGTGTGTTGTCGGTGTGTGTGTGTGTGTGTTGTCGGTGTGTGTGTGTGTGTGTTGTCGGTGTGTGTGTGTGTGTGTTGTCGGTGTGTGTGTGTTGTTGGTGTGTGTGTGTATGTGTGTGTTGTCGGTGTGTGTGTGTTATCGGTGTGTGTGTGTGTGTGTTGTCGGTGTGTGTGTGTGTGTGTGTGTTGTCGGTGTGTGTGTGTGTTGTCGGTGTGTGTGTGTGTGTGTGTTGTCGGTGTGTGTGTGTTGTCGGTGTGTGTGTGTGTGTGTTGTCGGTGTGTGTGTGTGTGTGTTGTGTGTGTGTGTGTGTGTGTGTGTGTGTGTTGTCGGTGTGTGTGTGTGTGTGTCGTCGGTGTGTGTGTGTGTTGTCGGTGTGTGTGTGTGTGTGTGTGTGTGTTGTCGGTGTGTGTGTGTGTGTGTGTTGTCGGTGTGTGTGTGTGTGTTTTCGGTGTGTGTGTGTGTGTTGTCGGTGTGTGTGTGTGTGTGTGGTCAGTGTGTGTGTGTGTGTTGTCGGTGTGTGTGTGTGTGTTGTGTGTGTGTGTGTTGTCGGTGTGTTTGTGTGTGTGTTGTCGGTGTGTGTGTGTGTGTGTTGTCGGTGTGTGTGTGTGTGTGTTGTCAGTGTGTGTCTGTGTGTTATTGGTGTGTGTGTGTGTTTGTGTGTGTGTTGTCGGTGTGTGTGTGTGTCTGTGTTGTCGGTGTGTGTGTGTGTGTGTTGTCGGTGTGTGTGTGTGTGTGTGTGTTGTCGGTGTGTGTGTGTGTGTTGTCGGTGTGTGTGTGTTGTCGGTGTGTGTGTGTTGTCGGTGTGTGTGTGTGTGTGTTGTCGGTGTGTGTGTGTGTGTGTGTGTGTTGTCGGTGTGTGTGTGTGTGTTGTCGGTGTGTGTGTGTGTGTGTGTTGTCGGTGTGTGTGTGTTGTCGGTGTGTGTGTGTGTGTGTGTTGTCGGTGTGTGTGTGTGTGTTGTGTGTGTGTGTGTGTGTGTGTGTGTGTGTGTTGTCGGTGTGTGTGTGTGTGTGTTGTCGGTGTGTGTGTGTGTTGTCGGTGTGTGTGTGTGTGTGTGTGTGTGTGTGTGTGTTGTCGGTGTGTGTGTGTGTGTGTGTTGTCGGTGTGTGTGTGTGTGTTTTCGGTGTGTGTGTGTGTTGTCGGTGTGTGTGTGTGTGTGTGGTCAGTGTGTGTGTGTGTGTTGTCGGTGTGTGTGTGTGTGTTGTGTGTGTGTGTGTTGTCGGTGTGTTTGTGTGTGTGTTGTCGGTGTGTGTGTGTGTGTGTTGTCGGTGTGTGTGTGTGTGTGTTGTCAGTGTGTGTCTGTGTGTTATTGGTGTGTGTGTGTGTGTGTGTGTGTTGTCGGTGTGTGTGTGTGTGTTGTCGGTGTGTGTGTGTGTGTGTTGTCAGTGTGTGTCTGTGTGTTATTGGTGTGTGTGTGTGTTTGTGTGTGTGTTGTCGGTGTGTGTGTGTGTCTGTGTTGTCGGTGTGTGTGTGTGTGTGTTGTCGGTGTGTGTGTGTGTGTGTGTGTTGTCGGTGTGTGTGTGTGTGTTGTCGGTGTGTGTGTGTTGTCGGTGTGTGTGTGTTGTCGGTGTGTGTGTGTGTGTGTTGTCGGTGTGTGTGTGTGTGTGTGTGTGTTGTCGGTGTGTGTGTGTGTGTTGTCGGTGTGTGTGTGTGTGTGTGTTGTCGGTGTGTGTGTGTTGTCGGTGTGTGTGTGTGTGTGTGTTGTCGGTGTGTGTGTGTGTGTTGTGTGTGTGTGTGTGTGTGTGTGTGTGTGTGTGTGTTGTCGGTGTGTGTGTGTGTGTGTTGTCGGTGTGTGTGTGTGTTGTCGGTGTGTGTGTGTGTGTGTGTGTGTGTGTGTGTGTTGTCGGTGTGTGTGTGTGTGTGTGTTGTCGGTGTGTGTGTGTGTGTTTTCGGTGTGTGTGTGTGTTGTCGGTGTGTGTGTGTGTGTGTGGTCAGTGTGTGTGTGTGTGTTGTCGGTGTGTGTGTGTGTGTTGTGTGTGTGTGTGTTGTCGGTGTGTTTGTGTGTGTGTTGTCGGTGTGTGTGTGTGTGTGTTGTCGGTGTGTGTGTGTGTGTGTTGTCAGTGTGTGTCTGTGTGTTATTGGTGTGTGTGTGTGTGTGTGTGTGTTGTCGGTGTGTGTGTGTGTCTGTGTTGTCGGTGTGTGTGTGTGTGTGTTGTCGGTGTGTGTGTGTGTGTTGTCTGTGTGTGTGTGTTGTCAGTGTGTGTGTGTGTGTGTGTGTGTGTTGTCAGTGTGTGTGTGTGTGTGTTGTCGGTGTGTGTGTGTGTGTGTTGTGTGTGTGTGTGTTGTCGGTGTGTGTGTGTGTGTGTGTGCTGTCGGTTTGTGTGTGTGTGTGTGTGTTGTCTGTGTGTGTGCGTTGTCGGTGTGTGTGTGTGTGTGTGTTGTCGGTGTGGGTGTGTGTTGTCGATGTGTGTGTGTGTGTGTGTTGTCAGTGTGTGTCTGTGTGTTATTGGTGTGTGTGTGTGTGTGTGTTGTCGGTGTGTGTGTGTGTCTGTGTTGTCGGTGTGTGTGTGTGTGTGTTGTCGGTGTGTGTGTTGTCTGTGTGTGTGTGTTGTCAGTGAGTGTGTGTGTGTGTGTTTGTTGTCTGTGTGTGTGTGTTGTCGGTGTGTGTGTGTGTGTGTGTGTTGTCGGTGTGTGTGTGTGTGTGTTGTCGGTGTGTGTGTGTGTGTGTTGTCAGTGTGTGTCTGTGTGTTATCGGTGTGTGTGTGTGTGTGTGTGTGTTGTCGGTGTGTGTGTGTGTGTGTGTTGTCTGTGTGTGTGTGTTGTCAGTGTGTGTGTGTGTGTGTGTGTGTGTTGTCAGTATGTGTATGCGTGTGTTGTCGGTGTGTGTGTGTGTGTGTTGTCGGTGTGTGTGTGTTTATGTGTTGTCGGTGTGTGTGTGTGTGTTGTCGGTGTGTGTGTGTGTGTGTGTGTTGTCGGTGTGTGTGTGTGTTGTCGGTGTGTGTGTGTTGTCGGTGTGTGTGTGTGTGTGTGTGTGTGTGTTGTCGGTGTGTGTGTGTGTGTGTTGTCAGTGTGTGTCTGTGTGTTATCGGTGTGTGTGTGTGTGTGTGTGTGTTGTCGGTGTGTGTGTGTGTCTGTGTTGTCGGTGTGTGTGTGTGTGTGTTGTCGGTGTGTGTGTGTTGTCTGTGTGTGTGTGTTGTCAGTGTGTGTGTGTGTGTGTGTGTGTGTTGTCAGTGTGTGTATGCGTGTGTTGTCGGTGTGTGTGTGTGTGTGTTGTCGGTGTATGTGTGTTTATGTGTTGTCGGTGTGTGTGTGTGTGTTGTCGGTGTGTGTGTGTGTGTGTGTTGTCGGTGTGTGTGTGTGTTGTCGGTGTGTGTGTGTTGTCGGTGTGTGTGTGTGTGTGTGTGTGTGTGTTGTCGGTGTGTGTGTGTGTGTGTTGTCGGTGTGTGTGTGTGTGTTGTCGGTGTGTGTGTGTGTGTGTTGTCGGTGTGTGTGTGTGTGTTGTGTGTTTGTGTGTTGTCGGTGTGTGTGTGTGTGTTGTCGGTGTGTGTGTGTGTGTGTGTTGTCGGTGTGTGTGTGTGTGTGTTGTCGGTGTGTGTGTGTGTGTGTGTGTTGTCGGTGTGTGTGTGTGTGTTGTCGGTGTGTGTGTGTGTGTTGTTGGTGTGTGTGTGTGTTGTGTGTGTGTGTGTGTTGTCTTTGTGTGTGTGTGTGTGTGTTGTCTGTGTGTGTGTGTTGTCGGTGTGTGTGTGTGTGTGTGTGTGTGTGTTGTCGGTGTGTGTGTGTGTGTGTGTGTTGTCAGTGTGTGTCTGTGTGTTATCGGTGTGTGTGTGTGTGTGTGTGTTGTCGGTGTGTGTGTGTGTGTGTTGTCGGTGTGTGTGTGTGTTGTCGGTGTGTGTGTGTGTGTGTGTGTGTGTGTTGTCGGTGTGTGTGTGTGTGTTGTCGGTGTGTGTGTGTGTGTTTTCGGTGTGTGTGTGTGTGTTGTCGGTGTGTGTGTGTGTGTGTGGTCAGTGTGTGTGTGTGTGTTGTCGGTGTGTGTGTGTGTGTTGTGTGTGTGTGTGTTGTCGGTGTGTTTGTGTGTGTGTTGTCGGTGTGTGTGTGTGTTGTCGGTGTGTGTGTGTGTGTTTTGTCAGTGTGTGTCTGTGTGTTATTGGTGTGTGTGTGTGTGTGTGTGTGTTGTCGGTGTGTGTGTGTGTCTGTGTTGTCGGTGTGTGTGTGTGTGTGTTGTCGGTGTGTGTGTGTGTGTGTGTGTGTGTGTGTGTTGTCGGTGTGTGTGTGTGTGTGTTGTCGGTGTGTGTGTGTGTGTTGTCGGTGTGTGTGTGTGTGTGTTGTCGGTGTGTGTGTTGTCGGTGTGTGTGTGTGTGTTGTCGGTGTGTGTGTGTGTGTGTGTGTTGTCGGTGTGTGTGTGTGTGTGTGTGTTGTCGGTGTGTGTGTGTGTGTGTTGTCGGTGTGTGTGTGTGTGTGTGTGTTGTCGGTGTGTGTGTGTGTGTTGTCGGTGTGTGTGTGTGTGTTGTTGGTGTGTGTGTGTGTTGTGTGTGTGTGTGTGTTGTCTTTGTGTGTGTGTGTGTGTGTTGTCTGTGTGTGTGTGTTGTCGGTGTGTGTGTGTGTGTGTGTGTGTGTTGTCGGTGTGTGTGTGTGTGTGTGTGTTGTCAGTGTGTGTCTGTGTGTTATCGGTGTGTGTGTGTGTGTGTGTGTTGTCGGTGTGTGTGTGTGTGTGTTGTCGGTGTGTGTGTGTGTTGTCGGTGTGTGTGTGTGTGTGTGTGTGTGTGTTGTCGGTGTGTGTGTGTGTGTTGTCGGTGTGTGTGTGTGTGTTTTTGGT
Organism: Salmo salar; assembly: GCF_965601325.2. Taxonomy (NCBI): domain Eukaryota; kingdom Metazoa; phylum Chordata; class Actinopteri; order Salmoniformes; family Salmonidae; genus Salmo; species Salmo salar. Next base: position 198,529 of record NW_027675439.1, read on the forward strand.
GTGTGTGTGTGTGTTGTCGGTGTGTGTGTGTGTGTGTGGTCAGTGTGTGTGTGTGTGTTGTCGGTGTGTGTGTGTCTGTTGTGTGTGTGTGTGTTGTCGGTGTGTTTGTGTGTGTGTTGTCGGTGTGTGTGTGTGTTGTCGGTGTGTGTGTGTGTGTTTTGTCAGTGTGTGTCTGTGTGTTATTGGTGTGTGTGTGTGTGTGTGTGTGTTGTCGGTGTGTGTGTGTGTCTGTGTTGTCGGTGTGTGTGTGTGTGTGTTGTCGGTGTGTGTGTGTGTGTTGTCTGTGTGTGTGTGTTGTCAGTGTGTGTGTGTGTGTGTGTGTGTGTGTTGTCAGTGTGTGTGTGTGTGTGTTGTCGGTGTGTGTGTGTGTGTGTTGTGTGTGTGTGTGTTGTCGGTGTGTGTGTGTGTGTGTGTGCTGTCGGTTTGTGTGTGTGTGTGTGTTGTCTGTGTGTGTGTGTTGTCGGTGTGTGTGTGTGTGTGTGTTGTCGGTGTTGGTGTGTGTGTGTGTGTTGTCTGTGTGTGTGTGTTGTCGGTGTGTGTGTGTGTGTGTGTGTGTGTGTGTTGTCGGTGTGTGTGTGTGTGTGTTGTCGGTGTGTGTGTGTGTGTGTTGTCAGTGTGTGTCTGTGTGTTATCGGTGTGTGTGTGTGTGTGTGTGTTGTCGGTGTGTGTGTGTGTGTCTGTGTTGTCGGTGTGTGTGTGTGTGTTGTCTGTGTGTGTGTGTTGTCAGTGTGTGTGTGTGTGTGTGTGTGTGTTGTCAGTGTGTGTATGTGTGTGTTGTCGGTGTGTGTGTGTGTGTTGTCGGTGTGTGTGTGTTTATGTGTTGTCGGTGTGTGTGTGTGTGTTGTCGGTGTGTGTGTGTGTGTGAGTGTTGTCGGTGTGTGTCTGTGTTGTCGGTGTGTGTGTGTTGTCGGTGTGTGTGTGTGTGTGTGTGTGTGTGTTGTCGGTGTGTGTGTGTGTGTGTTGTCGGTGTGTGTGTGTGTGTTGTCGTGTGTGTGTGTGTGTGTTGTCGGTGTGTGTGTGTTGTCGGTGTGTGTGTGTGTTGTCGGTGTGTGTGTGTGTGTGTTGTCGGTGTGTGTGTGTGTGTTGTCGGTGTGTGTGTGTGTGTGTGTGTGTTGTCGGTGTGTGTGTGTGTGTTGTCGGTGTGTGTGTGTGTGTTGTCGGTGTGTGTGTGTGTGTGTGTGTTGTCGGTGTGTGTGTGTGTGTTGTCGGTGTGTGTGTTTTATCGGTGTGTGTGTGTGTGTTGTCGGTGTGTGTGTGTGTGTGTGTGTGTGTTGTCGGTGTGTGTGTGTGTGTGCTTTCGGTGTGTGTGTGTGTGTGTGTTGTTGGTGTGTGTGGTTGTGTTGTCGGTGTGTGTGTGTGTTGTCGGTGTGTGTGTGTGTTGTCGGTGTGTGTGTGTGTGTGTTGTCGGTGTGTGTGTGTGTGTGTTGTCAGTGTGTGTGTGTGTGTGTTGTCGGTGTGTGTGTGTGTTGTCGGTGTGTGTGTGTGTGTTGTGTGTGTTGTCAGTGTGTGTGTGTGTGTGTTGTCGGTGTGTGTGTGTGTGTGTGTGTGTTGTCGGTGTGTTTGTGTGTGTGTGTGTTGTAGGTGTGTGTGTGTGTGTTGTCGGTGTGTGTGTGTGTCTGTGTTGTCGGTGTGTGTGTGTGTGTTGTCGGTGTGTGTGTGTGTGTGTGTGTGTGTGTTGTCGGTGTGTGTGTGTGTGTTGTCGGTGTGTGTGTTTTATCGGTGTGTGTGTGTTGTCGGTGTGTGTGTGTGTGTTGTCGGTGTGTGTGTGTGTGTGTGTGTGTTGTCGGTGTGTGTGTGTGTGTTGTCGGTGTGTGTGTTTTATCGGTGTGTGTGTGTTGTCGGTGTGTGTGTGTGTGTTGTCGGTGTGTGTGTGTGTGTTGTCTGTGTGTGTGTGTTGTCAGTGTGTGTGTGTGTGTGTGTGTGTGTTGTCAGTGTGTGTGTGTGTGTTGTCGGTGTGTGTGTGTGTGTGTTGTGTGTGTGTGTGTTGTCGGTGTGTGTGTGTGTGTGTGTGCTGTCGGTTTGTGTGTGTGTGTGTGTTGTCTGTGTGTGTGTGTTGTCGGTGTGTGTGTGTGTGTGTGTTGTCGGTGTGGGTGTGTGTTGTCGATGTTTGTGTGTGTGTTGTCAGTGTGTGTCTGTGTGTTATTGGTGTGTGTGTGTGTGTGTTGTCGGTGTGTGTGTGTGTCTGTGTTGTCGGTGTGTGTGTGTGTGTGTTGTCGGTGTGTGTGTTGTCTGTGTGTGTGTGTTGTCAGTGTGTGTGTGTGTGTGTGTGTTGTCTGTGTGTGTGTGTTGTCGGTGTGTGTGTGTGTGTGTGTGTGTGTTGTCGGTGTGTGTGTGTGTGTGTTGTCGGTGTGTGTGTGTGTGTGTTGTCAGTGTGTGTCTGTGTGTTGTCGGTGTGTGTGTGTGTGTTGTCGGTGTGTGTGTGTGTGTGTGTTGTCGGTGTGTGTGTGTGTTGTCGGTGTGTGTGTGTTGTCGGTGTGTGTGTGTGCGTGTGTGTGTGTGTGTGTGTTGTCGGTGTGTGTGTGTGTGTGTTGTCGGTGTGTGTGTGTGTGTTGTCGGTGTGTGTGTGTGTGTGTTGTCGGTGTGTGTGTGTGTGTTGTGTGTGTGTGTGTTGTCGGTGTGTGTGTGTGTGTGTTGTCGGTGTGTGTGTGTGTGTTGTTGGTGTTTGTGTGTGTGTGTTGTCGGTGTCTGTGTGTGTGTTGTCGGTGTGTGTGTGTGTGTGTGTGTTGTCGGTGTGTGTGTGTTGTCGGTGTGTGTGTGTGTGTGTTGTCGGTGTGTGTGTGTGTGTGTGTTGTGTGTGTGTGTGTGTGTTGTCAGTGTGTGTGTGTGTGTGTGCTGTCGGTGTGTGTGTGTGTGTGTGTGTTGTCTGTGTGTGTGTGTTGTCGTTGTGTGTGTGTGTGTTGTCTGTGTGTGTGTGTTGTCAGTGTGTGTGTGTGTGTGTGTTGTCGGTGTGTGTGTGTGTGTGTTGTCGGTGTGTGTGTGTGTGTTGTCTGTGTGTGTGTGTTGTCAGTGTGTGTGTGTGTGTGTGTTGTCGGTGTGTGTGTGTTGTCGGTGTGTGTGTGTGTGTGTTGTCGGTGTGTGTGTGTGTGTTGTGTGTGTGTGTGTTGTCGGTGTGTGTGTGTGTGTGTTGTCGGTGTGTGTGTGTGTGTTGTCGGTGTGTGTGTGTTGTCGGTGTGTGTGTGTGTGTGTGTTGTCGGTGTGTGTGTGTGTGTGTTGTCGGTGTGTGTATGTGTGTGTGTGTGTTGTCAGTGTGTGTGTGTGTGTGTTGTCAGTGTGTGTGTGTTGTGGTGTGTGTGTGTGTTGTCAGTGTGTGTGTGTGTGTGTTGTCGGTGTGTGTGTGTGTGTGTTGTGTGTGTGTGTGTTGTCGGTGTGTGTGTGTGTGTGTGTGCTGTCGGTTTGTGTGTGTGTGTGTGTTGTCTGTGTGTGTGTGTTGGCGGTGTGTGTGTGTGTGTGTGTTGTCGGTGTGGGTGTGTGTTGTCGATGTGTGTGTGTGTGTTGTCAGTGTGTGTCTGTGTGTTATTGGTGTGTGTGTGTGTGTGTTGTCGGTGTGTGTGTGTGTCTGTGTTGTCGGTGTGTGTGTGTGTGTTGTCGGTGTGTGTGTTGTCTGTGTGTGTGTGTTGTCAGTGTGTGTGTGTGTGTGTTGTCTGTGTGTGTGTGTTGTCGGTGTGTGTGTGTGTGTGTGTGTGTGTGTGTTGTCGGTGTGTGTGTGTGTGTGTTGTCGGTGTGTGTGTGTGTGTTGTCAGTGTGTGTCTGTGTGTTATCGGTGTGTGTGTGTGTGTGTGTGTGTTGTCGGTGTGTGTGTGTGTCTGTGTTGTCGGTGTGTGTGTGTGTGTGTGTTGTCAGTGTGTGTCTGTGTGTTATCGGTGTGTGTGTGTGTGTGTGTGTTGTCGGTGTGTGTGTGTGTGTCTGTGTTGTCGGTGTGTGTGTGTGTGTTGTCGGTGTGTGTGTGTGTGTTGTCTGTGTGTGTGTGTTGTCAGTGTGTGTGTGTGTGTGTGTGTGTGTTGTCAGTGTGTGTATGTGTGTGTTGTCGGTGTGTGTGTGTGTGTTGTCGGTGTGTGTGTGTTTATGTGTTGTCGGTGTGTGTGTGTGTGTTGTCGGTGTGTGTGTGTGTGTGTGTGTGTGTTGTCGGTGTGTGTGTGTGTTGTCGGTGTGTGTGTGTTGTCGGTGTGTGTGTGTGTGTGTGTGTGTGTGTTGTCGGTGTGTGTGTGTGTGTGTTGTCGGTGTGTGTGTGTGTGTTGTCGTGTGTGTGTGTGTGTGTTGTCGGTGTGTGTGTGTTGTCGGTGTGTGTGTGTGTTGTCGGTGTGTGTGTGTGTGTGTTGTCGGTGTGTGTGTGTGTGTGTTGTCGGTGTGTGTGTGTGTGTGTGTGTGTTGTCGGTGTGTGTGTGTGTGTTGTCGGTGTGTGTGTGTGTGTTGTCGGTGTGTGTGTGTGTGTGTGTGTGTTGTCGGTGTGTGTGTGTGTGTTGTCGGTGTGTGTGTTTTATCGGTGTGTGTGTGTGTGTTGTCGGTGTGTGTGTGTGTGTGTGTGTGTGTGTGTTGTCGGTGTGTGTGTGTGTGTGCTTTCGGTGTGTGTGTGTGTGTGTTGTTGGTGTGTGTGGTTGTGTTGTCGGTGTGTGTGTGTGTGTGTGTGTGTTGTCGGTGTGTGTGTGTGTTGTCGGTGTGTGTGTGCGTTGTCGGTGTGTGTGTGTGTGTGTTGTCGGTGTGTGTGTGTGTGTGTTGTCAGTGTGTGTGTGTGTGTGTTGTCGGTGTGTGTGTGTGTTGTCGGTGTGTGTGTGTGTGTTGTGTGTGTTGTCAGTGTGTGTGTGTGTGTGTTGTCGGTGTGTGTGTGTGTGTGTGTGTGTGTGTTGTCGGTGTGTTTGTGTGTGTGTTTTTTGTAGGTGTGTGTGTGTGTGTTGTCGGTGTGTGTGTGTGTGTTGTCGGTGTGTGTGTGTGTCTGTGTTGTCGGGGTGTGTGTGTGTGTGTGCTGTCGGTGTGTGTGTGTGTGTGTGTGTGTGTTGTCGGTGTGTGTGTGTGTGTTGTCGGTGTGTGTGTTTTATCGGTGTGTGTGTGTTGTCGGTGTGTGTGTGTGTGTTGTCGGTGTGTGTGTGTGTGTGTGTGTGTGTGTGTTGTCGGTGTGTGTGTGTGTGTTGTCGGTGTGTGTGTTTTATCGGTGTGTGTGTGTTGTCGGTGTGTGTGTGTGTGTTGTCGGTGTGTGTGTGTGTGTGTGCTGTCGGTGTGTGTGTGTGTGTGTTGTCGGTGTGTGTGTGTGTGTTGTCTGTGTGTGTGTGTTGTCAGTGTGTGTGTGTGTGTGTGTGTGTGTGTGTTGTCAGTGTGTGTGTGTGTGTTGTCGGTGTGTGTGTGTGTGTGTTGTGTGTGTGTGTGTTGTCGGTGTGTGTGTGTGTGTGTGTGCTGTCGGTTTGTGTGTGTGTGTGTGTTGTCTGTGTGTGTGTGTTGTCGGTGTGTGTGTGTGTGTGTGTTGTCGGTGTGGGTGTGTGTTGTCGATGTTTGTGTGTGTGTTGTCAGTGTGTGTCTGTGTGTTATTGGTGTGTGTGTGTGTGTGTGTTGTCGGTGTGTGTGTGTGTCTGTGTTGTCGGTGTGTGTGTGTGTGTGTTGTCGGTGTGTGTGTTGTCTGTGTGTGTGTGTTGTCAGTGTGTGTGTGTGTGTGTGTGTTGTCTGTGTGTGTGTGTTGTCGGTGTGTGTGTGTGTGTGTGTGTGTGTTGTCGGTGTGTGTGTGTGTGTGTTGTCGGTGTGTGTGTGTGTGTGTTGTCAGTGTGTGTCTGTGTGTTGTCGGTGTGTGTGTGTGTGTTGTCGGTGTGTGTGTGTGTGTGTGTTGTCGGTGTGTGTGTGTGTTGTCGGTGTGTGTGTGTTGTCGGTGTGTGTGTGTGCGTGTGTGTGTGTGTTGTCGGTGTGTGTGTGTGTGTGTTGTCGGTGTGTGTGTGTGTGTTGTCGGTGTGTGTGTGTGTGTGTTGTCGGTGTGTGTTTGTGTTGTGTGTGTGTGTGTTGTCGGTGTGTGTGTGTGTGTGTTGTCGGTGTGTGTGTGTGTGTTGTTGGTGTTTGTGTGTGTGTGTTGTCGGTGTCTGTGTGTGTGTTGTCGGTGTGTGTGTGTGTGTGTGTGTTGTCGGTGTGTGTGTTGTCGGTGTGTGTGTGTGTGTGTTGTCGGTGTGTGTGTGTGTGTGTTGTGTGTGTGTGTGTGTGTTGTCGGTGTGTGTGTGTGTGTGTGCTGTCGGTGTGTGTGTGTGTGTGTGTGTTGTCTGTGTGTGTGTGTTGTCGTTGTGTGTGTGTGTGTGTGTGTGTGTGTGTGTTGTCGGTGTGTGTGTGTGTGTGTTGTCGGTGTGTGTGTGTGTGTGTGTGTTGTCAGTGTGTGTCTGTGTGTTATCGGTGTGTGTGTGTGTGTGTGTGTGTGTTGTCGGTGTGTCTGTGTTGTCGGTGTGTGTGTGTGTGTGTTGTCGGTGTGTGTGTGTGTGTTGTCTGTGTGTGTGTGTTGTCAGTGTGTGTGTGTGTGTGTGTTGTCGGTGTGTGTGTGTTGTCGGTGTGTGTGTGTGTGTGTTGTCGGTGTGTGTGTGTGTGTTGTGTGTGTGTGTGTTGTCGGTGTGTGTGTGTGTGTGTTGTCGGTGTGTGTGTGTGTGTTGTCGGTGTGTGTGTGTTGTCGGTGTGTGTGTGTGTGTGTGTTGTCGGTGTGTGTGTGTGTGTGTTGTCGGTGTGTGTATGTGTGTGTGTGTGTTGTCAGTGTGTGTGTGTGTGTGTGTTGTCAGTGTGTGTGTGTGTGTGTGTGTGTGTGTGTTGTCAGTGTGTGTGTGTGTGTGTTGTCGGTGTGTGTGTGTGTGTGTTGTGTGTGTGTGTGTTGTCGGTGTGTGTGTGTGTGTGTGTGCTGTCGGTTTGTGTGTGTGTGTGTGTTGTCTGTGTGTGTGTGTTGTCGGTGTGTGTGTGTGTGTGTGTTGTCGGTGTGGGTGTGTGTTGTCGATGTGTGTGTGTGTGTTGTCAGTGTGTGTCTGTGTGTTATTGGTGTGTGTGTGTGTGTGTGTTGTCGGTGTGTGTGTGTGTCTGTGTTGTCGGTGTGTGTGTGTGTGTTGTCGGTGTGTGTGTTGTCTGTGTGTGTGTGTTGTCATTGTGTGTGTGTGTGTGTTGTCTGTGTGTGTGTGTTGTCGGTGTGTGTGTGTGTGTGTGTGTGTGTGTGTGTGTGTATTGTCGGTGTGTGTGTGTGTGTGTTGTCGGTGTGTGTGTGTGTGTGTTGTCAGTGTGTGTCTGTGTGTTATCGGTGTGTGTGTGTGTGTGTGTGTGTTGTCGGTGTGTGTGTGTGTCTGTGTTGTCGGTGTGTGTGTGTGTGTGTTGTCGGTGTGTGTGTGTGTGTGTGTTGTCTGTGTGTGTGTGTTGTCAGTGTGTGTGTGTGTGTGTGTGTGTGTTGTCAGTGTGTGTATGTGTGTGTTGTCGGTGTGTGTGTGTGTGTGTTGTCGGTGTGTGTGTGTTTATGTGTTGTCGGTGTGTGTGTGTGTGTTGTCGGTGTGTGTGTGTGTGTGTGTTGTCGGTGTGTGTGTGTGTTGTCGGTGTGTGTGTGTTGTCGGTGTGTGTGTGTGCGTGTGTGTGTGTGTGTGTGTTGTCGGTGTGTGTGTGTGTGTGTTGTCGGTGTGTGTGTGTGTGTTGTTGGTGTGTGTGTGTGTGTGTTGTCGGTGTGTGTGTGTTGTGTGTGTGTGTGTTGTCGGTGTGTGTGTGTGTGTGTTGTCGGTGTGTGTGTGTGTGTTGTTGGTGTTTGTGTGTGTGTGTTGTCGGTGTCTGTGTGTGTGTTGTCGGTGTGTGTGTGTGTGTGTGTGTTGTCGGTGTGTGTGTGTTGTCGGTGTGTGTGTGTGTGTGTGTTGTCGGTGTGTGTGTGTGTGTGTGTGTTGTCGGTGTGTGTGTGTGTGTGTGCTGTCCGTGTGTGTGTGTGTGTGTGTGTGTTGTCTGTGTGTGTGTGTTGTCGTTGTGTGTGTGTGTGTGTGTGTGTGTTGTCGGTGTGTGTGTGTGTGTGTTGTCGGTGTGTGTGTGTGTGTGTGTGTTGTCAGTGTGTGTCTGTGTGTTATCGGTGTGTGTGTGTGTGTGTGTGTGTGTGTTGTCGGTGTGTCTGTGTTGTCGGTGTGTGTGTGTGTGTGTTGTCGGTGTGTGTGTGTGTGTTGTCTGTGTGTGTGTGTTGTCAGTGTGTGTGTGTGTGTGTGTTGTCGGTGTGTGTGTGTTGTCGGTGTGTGTGTGTGTGTGTGTGTTGTCGGTGTGTGTGTGTGTGTTGTGTGTGTGTGTGTTGTCGGTGTGTGTGTGTGTGTGTTGTCGGTGTGTGTGTGTGTGTTGTCGGTGTGTGTGTGTTGTCGGTGTGTGTGTGTGTGTGTGTGTTGTCGGTGTGTGTGTGTGTGTGTTGTCGGTGTGTGTATGTGTGTGTGTGTGTTGTCAGTGTGTGTGTGTGTGTGTGTTGTCGGTATGTGTGTGTGTGTGTGTTGTCGGTGTGTGTGTGTGTGTGTGTGTTGTCGGTGTGTTTGTGTGTGTGTTGTCGGTGTGTGTGTGTGTGTGTTGTCGGTGTGTGTTTGTGTGTGTTGTCGGTGTGTTTGTGTGTGTGTTGTCGAGGTGTGTGTGTGTGTGTGTGTGTGTGTGTGTGTGTGTTGTCGGTGTGTGTGTGTGTGTTGCCGGTGTGTGTGTGTGTGTTGTCGGTGTGTGTGTGTGTTGTCGGTGTGTGTGTGTGTGTGTGTTGTCGGTGTGTGTGTGTGTGTGTGTGTGTGTTGTCGGTGTGTGTGTGTTGTCGGTGTGTGTGTGTGTGTGTTGTCGGTGTGTGTATGTGTGTGGTCGGTGTGTGTGTGTGTGTGTGTGTGTTGTCGGTGTGTGTGTTGTCGGTGTGTGTGTGTGTGTGTGTGTTGTCGGTGTGTGTGTGTGTTGTCGGTGTGTGTGTGTGCCTTGTGTGTGTGTGTGTTGTTGGTGTGTGTGTGTGTTGTCGGTGTGTGTGTGTGTGTTGTCGGTGTGTGTGTGTGTGTGTGTTGTCGGTGTGTGTGTGTGTGTGTTGTTGGTGTGTGTGTGTTTGTGTGTGTGTTGTCAGTGTGTGTGTGTGTGTGTGTGTTGTCGGTGTGTGTGTGTGTGTGTGTTGTCGGTGTGTGTGTGTGTGTGTGTTGTCGGTGTGTGTGTGTGTGTGTTGTCGGTGTGTGTGTGTGTGTGTTGTCGGTGTGTGTGTGTGTGTTGCTGGTGTTTGTGTGTGTGTGTGTTGTCGGTGTGTGTGTGTGTGTTGTCGGTGTGTGTGTGTGTGTGTGTGTGTTGTCGGTGTGTGTGTGTGTGTTGTCGGTGTGTGTGTGTGTTGTCGGTGTGTGTGTGTGTGTTGTTGGTGTTTGTGTGTGTGTGTTGTCGATGTCTGTGTGTGTGTTGCTGGTGTTTGTGTGTGTGTGTGTTGTCGGTGTGTGTGTGTGTGTTGTCGGTGTGTGTGTGTGTGTTGTCGGTGTGTGTGTGTGTGTTGTCGGTGTGTGTGTGTGTGTGTTGTCGGTGTGTTTGTGTGTGTGTGTTGTCGGTGTGTGTGTGTGTGTGTTGTCGGTGTGTGTGTGTGTGTTGTGTGTGTGTGTGTGTGTGTGTCGGTGTGTGTGTGTGTGTTGTCGGTGTGTGTGTGTGTGTGTTGTCGGTGTGTGTGTGTGTTGTCGGTGTGTGTGTGTGTGTTGTCGGTGTGTGTGTGTGTGTGTTGTCGGTGTGTGTGTGTTGTTGGTGTGTGTGTGTATGTGTGTGTTGTCGGTGTGTGTGTGTTATCGGTGTGTGTGTGTGTGTGTTGTCGGTGTGTGTGTGTGTGTGTGTGTTGTCGGTGTGTGTGTGTGTTGTCGGTGTGTGTGTGTGTGTTGTCGGTGTGTGTGTGTTGTCGGTGTGTGTGAGTGTGTGTTGTCGGTGTGTGTGTGTGTGTGTTGTGTGTGTGTGTGTGTGTGTGTGTGTGTGTGTGTTGTCGGTGTGTGTGTGTGTGTGTTGTCGGTGTGTGTGTGTGTTGTCGGTGTGTGTGTGTGTGTGTGTTGTCGGTGTGTGTGTGTGTGTTTTCGGTGTGTGTGTGTGTGTTGTCGGTGTGTGTGTGTCTGTGTGGTCAGTGTGTGTGTGTGTGTTGTCGGTGTGTGTGTGTGTGTTGTGTGTGTGTGTGTTGTCGGTGTGTTTGTGTGTGTGTTGTCGGTGTGTGTGTGTGTGTGTTGTCGGTGTGTGTGTGTGTGTGTTGTCAGTGTGTGTCTGTGTGTTATTGGTGTGTGTGTGTGTGTGTGTGTGTTGTCGGTGTGTGTGTGTGTCTGTGTTGTCGGTGTGTGTGTGTGTGTGTTGTTGGTGTGTGTGTGTTTGTGTGTGTTGTCGGTGTGTGTGTGTGTGTTGTCGGTGTGTGTGTGTGTGTGTGTTGTCGGTGTGTGTGTGTTGTCGGTGTGTGTGTGTGTGTGTTGTCGGTGTGTGTGTGTGTGTGTGTGTGTGTGTGTGTGTTGTCGGTGTGTGTGTGTGTGTGTTGTCGGTGTGTGTGTGTGTGTGTTGTCAGTGTGTGTCTGTGTGTTATCGGTGTGTGTGTGTGTGTGTGTGTGTGTTGTCGGTGTGTGTGTGTGTCTGTGTTGTCGGTGTGTGTGTGTGTGTGTGTGTGTTGTCAGTGTGTGTCTGTGTGTTATCGGTGTGTGTGTGTGTGTGTGTGTTGTCGGTGTGTGTGTGTGTGTCTGTGTTGTCGGTGTGTGTGTGTGTGTTGTCGGTGTGTGTGTGTGTGTTGTCTGTGTGTGTGTGTTGTCAGTGTGTGTGTGTGTGTGTGTGTGTGTTGTCAGTGTGTGTATGTGTGTGTTGTCGGTGTGTGTGTGTGTGTTGTCGGTGTGTGTGTGTTTATGTGTTGTCGGTGTGTGTGTGTGTGTTGTCGGTGTGTGTGTGTGTGTGTGTGTGTGTTGTCGGTGTGTGTGTGTGTTGTCGGTGTGTGTGTGTTGTCGGTGTGTGTGTGTGTGTGTGTGTGTGTGTTGTCGGTGTGTGTGTGTGTGTGTTGTCGGTGTGTGTGTGTGTGTTGTCGTGTGTGTGTGTGTGTGTTGTCGGTGTGTGTGTGTTGTCGGTGTGTGTGTGTGTTGTCGGTGTGTGTGTGTGTGTGTTGTCGGTGTGTGTGTGTGTGTGTTGTCGGTGTGTGTGTGTGTGTGTGTGTGTTGTCGGTGTGTGTGTGTGTGTTGTCGGTGTGTGTGTGTGTGTTGTCGGTGTGTGTGTGTGTGTGTGTGTGTTGTCGGTGTGTGTGTGTGTGTTGTCGGTGTGTGTGTTTTATCGGTGTGTGTGTGTGTGTTGTCGGTGTGTGTGTGTGTGTGTGTGTGTGTGTGTTGTCGGTGTGTGTGTGTGTGTGCTTTCGGTGTGTGTGTGTGTGTGTGTGTGTGTGGTGTGTGTGGTTGTGTTGTCGGTGTGTGTGTGTGTGTGTGTGTGTGTGTGTGTGTGTTGTCGGTGTGTGTGTGTGTTGTCGGTGTGTGTGTGCGTTGTCGGTGTGTGTGTGTGTGTGTTGTCGGTGTGTGTGTGTGTGTGTTGTCAGTGTGTGTGTGTGTGTGTTGTCGGTGTGTGTGTGTGTTGTCGGTGTGTGTGTGTGTGTTGTGTGTGTTGTCAGTGTGTGTGTGTGTGTGTTGTCGGTGTGTGTGTGTGTGTGTGTGTGTTGTCGGTGTGTTTGTGTGTGTGTGTGTTGTAGGTGTGTGTGTGTGTGTTGTCGGTGTGTGTGTGTGTGTTGTCGGTGTGTGTGTGTCTGTGTTGTCGGTGTGTGTGTGTGTGTTGTCGGTGTGTGTGTGTGTGTGTGTGTGTGTTGTCGGTGTGTGTGTGTGTGTTGTCGGTGTGTGTGTTTTATCGGTGTGTGTGTGTTGTCGGTGTGTGTGTGTGTGTTGTCGGTGTGTGTGTGTGTGTGTGTGTGTGTGTGTGTTGTCGGTGTGTGTGTGTGTGTTGTCGGTGTGTGTGTTTTATCGGTGTGTGTGTGTTGTCGGTGTGTGTGTGTGTGTTGTCGGTGTGTGTGTGTGTGTGTGTGCTGTCGGTGTGTGTGTGTGTGTGTTGTCGGTGTGTGTGTGTGTGTTGTCTGTGTGTGTGTGTTGTCAGTGTGTGTGTGTGTGTGTGTGTGTGTGTGTTGTCAGTGTGTGTGTGTGTGTTGTCGGTGTGTGTGTGTGTGTGTTGTGTGTGTGTGTGTTGTCGGTGTGTGTGTGTGTGTGTGCTGTCGGTTTGTGTGTGTGTGTGTGTTGTCTGTGTGTGTGTGTTGTCGGTGTGTGTGTGTGTGTGTGCTGTCGGTTTGTGTGTGTGTGTGTGTGTTGTCTGTGTGTCTGTGTTGTCGGTGTGTGTGTGTGTGTGTTGTCGGTGTGTGTGTTGTCTGTGTGTGTGTGTTGTCAGTGTGTGTGTGTGTGTGTGTGTTGTCTGTGTGTGTGTGTTGTCGGTGTGTGTGTGTGTGTGTGTGTGTGTTGTCGGTGTGTGTGTGTGTGTGTGTGTTGTCGGTGTGTGTGTGTGTTGTCAGTGTGTGTCTGTGTGTTGTCGGTGTGTGTGTGTGTGTTGTCGGTGTGTGTGTGTGTGTTGTCGGTGTGTGTGTGTGTTGTCGGTGTGTGTGTGTTGTCGGTGTGTGTGTGTGCGTGTGTGTGTGTGTGTGTGTTGTCGGTGTGTGTGTGTGTGTGTTGTCGGTGTGTGTGTGTGTGTTGTCGGTGTGTGTGTGTGTGTGTTGTCGGTGTGTGTGTGTGTGTTGTGTGTGTGTGTGTTGTCGGTGTGTGTGTGTGTGTGTTGTCGGTGTGTGTGTGTGTGTTGTTGGTGTTTGTGTGTGTGTGTTGTCGGTGTCTGTGTGTGTGTTGTCGGTGTGTGTGTGTGTGTGTTGTCGGTGTGTGTGTGTTGTCGGTGTGTGTGTGTGTGTGTTGTCGGTGTGTGTGTGTGTGTGTTGTGTGTGTGTGTGTGTGTTGTCGGTGTGTGTGTGTGTGTGTGTGCTGTCGGTGTGTGTGTGTGTGTGTGTGTTGTCTGTGTGTGTGTGTTGTCGTTGTGTGTGTGTGTGTGTGTGTGTGTGTGTGTTGTCGGTGTGTGTGTGTGTGTGTTGTCGGTGTGTGTGTGTGTGTGTGTGTTGTCAGTGTGTGTCTGTGTGTTATCGGTGTGTGTGTGTGTGTGTGTGTGTGTTGTCGGTGTGTCTGTGTTGTCGGTGTGTGTGTGTGTGTGTTGTCGGTGTGTGTGTGTGTGTTGTCTGTGTGTGTGTGTTGTCAGTGTGTGTGTGTGTGTGTGTTGTCGGTGTGTGTGTGTTGTCGGTGTGTGTGTGTGTGTGTTGTCGGTGTGTGTGTGTGTGTTGTGTGTGTGTGTGTTGTCGGTGTGTGTGTGTGTGTGTTGTCGGTGTGTGTGTGTGTGTTGTCGGTGTGTGTGTGTTGTCGGTGTGTGTGTGTGTGTGTGTGTGTTGTCGGTGTGTGTATGTGTGTGTGTGTGTTGTCAGTGTGTGTGTGTGTGTGTGTTGTCAGTGTGTGTGTGTGTGTGTGTGTGTGTGTGTTGTCAGTGTGTGTGTGTGTGTGTTGTCGGTGTGTGTGTGTGTGTGTTGTGTGTGTGTGTGTTGTCGGTGTGTGTGTGTGTGTGTGTGCTGTCGGTTTGTGTGTGTGTGTGTGTTGTCTGTGTGTGTGTGTTGTCGGTGTGTGTGTGTGTGTGTGTTGTCGGTGTGGGTGTGTGTTGTCGATGTGTGTGTGTGTGTTGTCAGTGTGTGTCTGTGTGTTATTGGTGTGTGTGTGTGTGTGTGTTGTCGGTGTGTGTGTGTGTCTGTGTTGTCGGTGTGTGTGTGTGTGTTGTCGGTGTGTGTGTTGTCTGTGTGTGTGTGTTGTCAGTGTGTGTGTGTGTGTGTTGTCTGTGTGTGTGTGTTGTCGGTGTGTGTGTGTGTGTGTGTGTGTGTGTGTGTGTTGTCGGTGTGTGTGTGTGTGTGTTGTCGGTGTGTGTGTGTGTGTGTTGTCAGTGTGTGTCTGTGTGTTATCGGTGTGTGTGTGTGTGTGTGTGTGTTGTCGGTGTGTGTGTGTGTCTGTGTTGTCGGTGTGTGTGTGTGTGTGTTGTCGGTGTGTGTGTGTGTGTGTGTTGTCTGTGTGTGTGTGTTGTCAGTGTGTGTGTGTGTGTGTGTGTGTGTGTTGTCAGTGTGTGTATGTGTGTGTTGTCGGTGTGTGTGTGTGTGTGTTGTCGGTGTGTGTGTGTTTATGTGTTGTCGGTGTGTGTGTGTGTGTTGTCGGTGTGTGTGTGTGTGTGTGTTGTCGGTGTGTGTGTGTGTTGTCGGTGTGTGTGTGTTGTCGGTGTGTGTGTGTGCGTGTGTGTGTGTGTGTGTGTTGTCGGTGTGTGTGTGTGTGTGTTGTCGGTGTGTGTGTGTGTGTTGTCGGTGTGTGTGTGTGTGTGTTGTCGGTGTGTGTGTGTGTGTTGTGTGTGTGTGTGTTGTCGGTGTGTGTGTGTGTGTGTTGTCGGTGTGTGTGTGTGTGTTGTTGGTGTTTGTGTGTGTGTGTTGTCGGTGTCTGTGTGTGTGTTATCGGTGTGTGTGTGTGTGTGTGTGTTGTCGGTGTGTGTGTGTTGTCGGTGTGTGTGTGTGTGTGTGTTGTCGGTGTGTGTGTGTGTGTGTTGTGTGTGTGTGTGTGTGTTGTTGGTGTGTGTGTGTGTGTGTGCTGTCGGTGTGTGTGTGTGTGTGTGTGTTGTCTGTGTGTGTGTGTTGTCGTTGTGTGTGTGTGTGTGTGTGTGTGTGTGTTGTCGGTGTGTGTGTGTGTGTGTTGTCGGTGTGTGTGTGTGTGTGTGTGTTGTCAGTGTGTGTCTGTGTGTTATCGGTGTGTGTGTGTGTGTGTGTGTGTGTGTTGTCGGTGTGTCTGTGTTGTCGGTGTGTGTGTGTGTGTGTTGTCGGTGTGTGTGTGTGTGTTGTCTGTGTGTGTGTGTTGTCAGTGTGTGTGTGTGTGTGTGTTGTCGGTGTGTGTGTGTTGTCGGTGTGTGTGTGTGTGTGTTGTCGGTGTGTGTGTGTGTGTTGTGTGTGTGTGTGTTGTCGGTGTGTGTGTGTGTGTGTTGTCGGTGTGTGTGTGTGTGTTGTCGGTGTGTGTGTGTTGTCGGTGTGTGTGTGTGTGTGTGTGTTGTCGGTGTGTGTGTGTGTGTGTTGTCGGTGTGTGTATGTGTGTGTGTGTGTTGTCAGTGTGTGTGTGTGTGTGTGTTGTCGGTATGTGTGTGTGTGTGTGTGTTGTCGGTGTGTGTGTGTGTGTGTGTTGTCGGTGTGTTTGTGTGTGTGTTGTCGGTGTGTGTGTGTGTGTGTTGTCGGTGTGTGTTTGTGTGTGTTGTCGGTGTGTTTGTGTGTGTGTTGTCGATGTGTGTGTGTGTGTGTGTGTGTGTGTGTGTGTGTTGTCGGTGTGTGTGTGTGTGTTGCCGGTGTGTGTGTGTGTGTTGTCGGTGTGTGTGTGTGTGTTGTCGGTGTGTGTGTGTGTGTGTGTTGTCGGTGTGTGTGTGTGTGTGTGTGTGTGTTGTCGGTGTGTGTGTGTGTGTTGTCGGTGTGTGTGTGTGTGTGTTGTCGGTGTGTGTATGTGTGTGGTCGGTGTGTGTGTGTGTGTGTGTGTGTTGTCGGTGTGTGTGTTGTCGGTGTGTGTGTGTGTGTGTGTGTTGTCGGTGTGTGTGTGTGTTGTCGGTGTGTGTGTGTGCCTTGTGTGTGTGTGTGTTGTTGGTGTGTGTGTGTGTTGTCGGTGTGTGTGTGTGTGTGTGTTGTCGGTGTGTGTGTGTGTGTGTGTTGTCGGTGTGTGTGTGTGTGTGTTGTTGGTGTGTGTGTGTTTGTGTGTGTGTTGTCAGTGTGTGTGTGTGTGTGTGTGTTGTCGGTGTGTGTGTGTGTGTGTGTGTGTTGTCGGTGTGTGTGTGTGTGTGTGTTGTCGGTGTGTGTGTGTGTGTGTTGTCGGTGTGTGTGTGTGTGTGTTGTCGGTGTGTGTGTGTGTGTTGCTGGTGTTTGTGTGTGTGTGTGTTGTCGGTGTGTGTGTGTGTGTTGTCGGTGTGTGTGTGTGTGTGTGTGTGTTGTCGGTGTGTGTGTGTGTGTTGTCGGTGTGTGTGTGTGTGTTGTCGGTGTGTGTGTGTGTGTTGTTGGTGTTTGTGTGTGTGTGTTGTCGATGTCTGTGTGTGTGTTGCTGGTGTTTGTGTGTGTGTGTGTTGTCGGTGTGTGTGTGTGTGTTGTCGGTGTGTGTGTGTGTGTTGTCGGTGTGTGTGTGTGTGTTGTCGGTGTGTGTGTGTGTGTGTTGTCGGTGTGTTTGTGTGTGTGTGTTGTCGGTGTGTGTGTGTGTGTGTTGTCGGTGTGTGTGTGTGTGTTGTGTGTGTGTGTGTGTGTGTGTCGGTGTGTGTGTGTGTGTTGTCGGTGTGTGTGTGTGTGTTGTCGGTGTGTGTGTGTGTTGTCGGTGTGTGTGTGTGTGTGTTGTCGGTGTGTGTGTGTGTGTGTTGTCGGTGTGTGTGTGTTGTTGGTGTGTGTGTGTATGTGTGTGTTGTCGGTGTGTGTGTGTTATCGGTGTGTGTGTGTGTGTGTTGTCGGTGTGTGTGTGTGTGTGTGTGTTGTCGGTGTGTGTGTGTGTTGTCGGTGTGTGTGTGTGTGTTGTCGGTGTGTGTGTGTTGTCGGTGTGTGTGAGTGTGTGTTGTCGGTGTGTGTGTGTGTGTGTTGTGTGTGTGTGTGTGTGTGTGTGTGTGTGTGTGTGTTGTCGGTGTGTGTGTGTGTGTGTTGTCGGTGTGTGTGTGTGTTGTCGGTGTGTGTGTGTGTGTGTGTTGTCGGTGTGTGTGTGTGTGTTTTCGGTGTGTGTGTGTGTGTTGTCGGTGTGTGTGTGTCTGTGTGGTCAGTGTGTGTGTGTGTGTTGTCGGTGTGTGTGTGTGTGTTGTGTGTGTGTGTGTGTTGTCGGTGTGTTTGTGTGTGTGTTGTCGGTGTGTGTGTGTGTGTGTTGTCGGTGTGTGTGTGTGTGTGTTGTCAGTGTGTGTCTGTGTGTTATTGGTGTGTGTGTGTGTGTGTGTGTGTTGTCGGTGTGTGTGTGTGTCTGTGTTGTCGGTGTGTGTGTGTGTGTGTTGTTGGTGTGTGTGTGTTTGTGTGTGTTGTCGGTGTGTGTGTGTGTGTTGTCGGTGTGTGTGTGTGTGTGTGTTGTCGGTGTGTGTGTGTTGTCGGTGTGTGTGTGAGTTGTCGGTGTGTGTGTGTGTGTTGTGTGTGTGTGTGTGTGTGTGTGTGTGTGTTGTCGGTGTATGTGTGTGTGTGTTGTCGGTGTGTGTGTGTGTTGTCGGTGTGTGTGTGTGTGTGTTGTCGGTGTGTGTGTGTGTGTGTGTTGTCGGTGTGTGTGTGTTTTCGGTGTGTGTGTGTGTGTTGTCGGTGTGTGTGTGTGTGTGGTCAGTGTGTGTGTGTGTGTTGTCGGTGTGTGTGTGTGTGTTGTGTGTGTGTGTGTTGTCGGTGTGTTTGTGTGTGTGTTGTCGGTGTGTGTGTGTGTGTGTGTTGTCGGTGTGTGTGTGTGTGTGTTGTCAGTGTGTGTCTGTGTGTTATTGGTGTGTGTGTGTGTGTGTGTGTGTTGTCGGTGTGTGTGTGTGTCTGTGTTGTCGGTGTGTGTGTGTGTGTGTGTTGTCGGTGTGTGTGTTGTCTGTGTGTGTGTGTTGTCAGTGTGTGTGTGTGTGTGTGTTTTGTCTGTGTGTGTGTGTTGTCGGTGTGTGTGTGTGTGTGTGTGTTGTCGGTGTGTGTGTGTGTGTGTTGTCGGTGTGTGTGTGTGTGTGTTGTCAGTGTGTGTCTGTGTGTTATCGGTGTGTGTGTGTGTGTGTGTGTGTTGTCGGTGTGTGTGTGTGTCTGTGTTGTCAGTGTGTGTATGCGTGTGTTGTCGGTGTGTGTGTGTGTGTGTTGTCGGTGTGTGTGTGTTTATGTGTTGTCGGTGTGTGTGTGTGTGTTGTCGGTGTGTGTGTGTGTGTGTGTTGTCGGTGTGTGTGTGTGTTGTCGGTGTGTGTGTGTTGTCGGTGTGTGTGTGTGTTGTCGGTGTGTGTGTGTGTGTGTGTGTGTGTGTTGTCGGTGTGTGTGTGTGTGTGTTGTCGGTGTGTGTGTGTGTGTTGTCGGTGTGTGTGTGTGTGTGTTGTCGGTGTGTGTGTGTGTGTTGTGTGTGTGTGTGTTGTCGGTGTGTGTGTGTGTGTGTTGTCGGTGTGTGTGTGTGTGTGTGTGTTGTCGGTGTGTGTGTGTGTGTGTTGTCGGTGTGTGTGTGTGTGTGTGTGTTGTCGGTGTGTGTGTGTGTGTTGTCGGTGTGTGTGTGTGTGTTGTTGGTGTGTGTGTGTGTGTGTTGTGTGTGTGTGTGTGTGTTGTCGGTGTGTGTGTGTGTGTGTGCTGTCGGTGTGTGTGTGTGTTGTCTGTGTGTGTGTGTTGTCGGTGTGTGTGTGTGTGTGTGTGTGTGTGTGTTGTCGGTGTGTGTGTGTGTGTGTGTGTTGTCAGTGTGTGTCTGTGTGTTATCGGTGTGTGTGTGTGTGTGTGTGTTGTCGGTGTGTGTGTGTGTGTCTGTGTTGTCGGTGTGTGTGTGTGTGTGTTGTCGGTGTGTGTGTGTGTGTGTTGTCTGTGTGTGTGTGTTGTCAGTGTGTGTGTGTGTGTGTGTTGTCGGTGTGTGTGTGTGTTGTCAGTGTGTGTATGTGTGTGTTGTCGGTGTGTGTGTGTGTGTGTGTGTGTGTGTGTTGTCGGTGTGTGTGTGTGTGTGTGTTGTCGGTGTGTGTGTGTTGTCGGTGTGTGTGTGTGTGTTGTCGGTGTGTGTGTGTGTGTGTGTTGTCGGTGTGTGTGTGTGTGTGTTGTGTGTGTGTGTGTTGTTGGTGTGTGTGTGTGTGTGTGCTGTCGGTTTGTGTGTGTGTGTGTGTTGTCTGTGTGTGTGTGTTGTCGGTGTGTGTGTGTGTGTGTGTTGTCGGTGTGGGTGTGTGTTGTCGATGTGTGTGTGTGTGTTGTCAGTGTGTGTCTGTGTGTTATTGGTGTGTGTGTGTGTGTGTGTGTTGTCGGTGTGTGTGTTGTCTGTGTGTGTGTGTTGTCAGTGTGTGTGTGTGTGTGTGTGTGTGTTGTCGGTTTGTCTGTGTTGTCGGTGTGTGTGTGTGTGTGTTGTCGGTGTGTGTGTGTGTGTTGTCTGTGTGTGTGTGTTGTCAGTGTGTGTGTGTGTGTGTTGTCGGTGTGTGTGTGTTGTCGGTGTGTGTGTGTGTGTGTTGTCGGTGTGTGTGTGTGTGTTGTGTGTGTGTGTGTGTGTTGTCGGTGTGTGTGTGTGTTGTCGGTGTGTGTGTGTGTGTTGTCGGTGTGTGTGTGTTGTCGGTGTGTGTGTGTGTGTGTTGTCGGTGTGTGTGTGTGTGTGTTGTCGGTGTGTGTATGTGTGTGTGTGTGTTGTCAGTGTGTGTGTGTGTGTGTGTTGTCGGTGTGTGTGTGTGTGTGTGTGTTGTCGGTGTGTGTGTGTGTGTGTGTTGTCGGTGTGTTTGTGTGTGTGTTGTCGGTGTGTGTGTGTGTGTGTTGTCGGTGTGTGTTTGTGTGTGTTGTCGGTGTGTTTGTGTGTGTGTTGTCGATGTGTGTGTGTGTGTGTGTGTGTGTGTGTTGTCGGTGTGTGTGTGTGTGTGTGTTGCCGGTGTGTGTGTGTGTGTTGTCGGTGTGTGTGTGTGTTGTCGGTGTGTGTGTGTGTGTGTGTTGTCGGTGTGTGTGTGTGTGTGTGTGTGTTGTCGGTGTGTGTGTGTGTGTTGTCGGTGTGTGTGTGTGTGTGTTGTCGGTGTGTGTATGTGTGTGGTCGGTGTGTGTGTGTGTGTGTGTGTGTTGTCGGTGTGTGTGTTGTCGGTGTGTGTGTGTGTGTGTGTGTTGTCGGTGTGTGTGTGTGTGTTGTCGGTGTGTGTGTGTGAGTTGTGTGTGTGTGTGTTGTTGGTGTGTGTGTGTGTTGTCGGTGTGTGTGTGTGTGTGTGTTGTCGGTGTGTGTGTGTGTGTGTGTTGTCGGTGTGTGTGTGTGTGTGTTGTTGGTGTGTGTGTGTTTGTGTGTGTGTGTGTGTGTGTGTTGTCGGTGTGTGTGTGTGTGTGTGTGTTGTCGGTGTGTGTGTGTGTGTGTTGTCGGTGTGTGTGTGTGTGTGTTGTCGGTGTGTGTGTGTGTGTTGCTGGTGTTTGTGTGTGTGTGTGTTGTCGGTGTGTGTGTGTGTGTTGTCGGTGTGTGTGTGTGTGTGTGTGTTGTCGGTGTGTGTGTGTGTGTTGTCGGTGTGTGTGTGTGTGTTGTCGGTGTGTGTGTGTGTGTTGTTGGTGTTTGTGTGTGTGTGTTGTCGGTGTCTGTGTGTGTGTTGCTGGTGTTTGTGTGTGTGTGTGTTGTCGGTGTGTGTGTGTGTGTTGTCGGTGTGTGTGTGTGTGTTGTCGGTGTGTGTGTGTGTGTGTTGTCGGTGTGTGTGTGTGTGTTGTCGGTGTGTGTGTGTGTGTGTTGTCGGTGTGTTTGTGTGTGTGTGTTGTCGGTGTGTGTGTGTGTGTTGTGTGTGTGTGTGTGTGTGTCGGTGTGTGTGTGTGTGTGTGTTGTCGGTGTGTGTGTGTGTGTTGTCGGTGTGTGTGTGTGTGTGTTGTCGGTGTGTGTGTGTTGTTGGTGTGTGTGTGTATGTGTGTGTTGTCGGTGTGTGTGTGTTATCGGTGTGTGTGTGTGTGTGTTGTCGGTGTGTGTGTGTGTGTGTGTGTTGTCGGTGTGTGTGTGTGTGTTTTCGGTGTGTGTGTGTGTGTTGTCGGTGTGTGTGAGTGTGTGTTGTCGGTGTGTGTGTGTGTGTGTTGTGTGTGTGTGTGTGTGTGTGTGTGTGTTGTCGGTGTGTGTGTGTGTGTGTGTTGTCGGTGTGTGTGTGTGTTGTCGGTGTGTGTGTGTGTGTTGTCGGTGTGTGTGTGTGTGTTTTCGGTGTGTGTGTGTGTGTTGTCGGTGTGTGTGTGTCTGTGTGGTCAGTGTGTGTGTGTGTGTTGTCGGTGTGTGTGTGTGTGTTGTGTGTGTGTGTGTTGTCGGTGTGTTTGTGTGTGTGTTGTCGGTGTGTGTGTGTGTGTGTGTTGTCGGTGTGTGTGTGTGTGTGTTGTCAGTGTGTGTCTGTGTGTTATTGGTGTGTGTGTGTGTGTTGTCGGTGTGTGTGTGTGTCTGTGTTGTCGGTGTGTGTGTGTGTGTGTTGTCGGTGTGTGTGTGTGTGTGTGTGTTGTCGGTGTGTGTGTGTGTGTTGTCGGTGTGTGTGTGTGTGTGTTGTCGTTGTGTGTGTGTTGTCGGTGTGTGTGTGTGTGTGTTGTCGGTGTGTGTGTGTGTGTTGTGTGTGTGTGTGTGTGTGTGTGTGTGTGTGTGTGTGTGTGTTGTCGGTGTGTGTGTGTGTGTGTTGTCGGTGTGTGTGTGTGTTGTCGGTGTGTGTGTGTGTGTGTGTGTTGTCGGTGTGTGTGTGTGTGTGTGTTGTCGGTGTGTGTGTGTTTTCGGTGTGTGTGTGTGTGTTGTCGGTGTGTGTGTGTGTGTGTGGTCAGTGTGTGTGTGTGTGTTGTCGGTGTGTGTGTGTGTGTTGTGTGTGTGTGTGTTGTCGGTGTGTTTGTGTGTGTGTTGTCGGTGTGTGTGTGTGTGTGTTGTCGGTGTGTGTGTGTGTGTGTTGTCAGTGTGTGTCTGTGTGTTATTGGTGTGTGTGTGTGTGTGTGTGTGTGTTGTCGGTGTGTGTGTGTGTCTGTGTTGTCGGTGTGTGTGTGTGTGTGTGTTGTCGGTGTGTGTGTTGTCTGTGTGTGTGTGTGTGTGTTTTGTCTGTGTGTGTGTGTTGTCGGTGTGTGTGTGTGTGTGTGTGTTGTCGGTGTGTGTGTGTGTGTGTTGTCGGTGTGTGTGTGTGTGTGTTGTCAGTGTGTGTCTGTGTGTTATCGGTGTGGTGTGTGTGTGTGTGTGTGTGTTGTCGGTGTGTGTGTGTGTCTGTGTTGTCAGTGTGTGTATGCGTGTGTTGTCGGTGTGTGTGTGTGTGTGTTGTCGGTGTGTGTGTGTTTATGTGTTGTCGGTGTGTGTGTGTGTGTTGTCGGTGTGTGTGTGTGTGTGTGTGTGTGTTGTCGGTGTGTGTGTGTGTTGTCGGTGTGTGTGTGTTGTCGGTGTGTGTGTGTGTTGTCGGTGTGTGTGTGTGTGTGTGTGTGTGTGTTGTCGGTGTGTGTGTGTGTGTGTTGTCGGTGTGTGTGTGTGTGTTGTCGGTGTGTGTGTGTGTTGTCGGTGTGTGTGTGTGTGTTGTGTGTGTGTGTGTTGTCGGTGTGTGTGTGTGTGTGTTGTCGGTGTGTGTGTGTGTGTGTGTGTTGTCGGTGTGTGTGTGTGTGTGTTGTCGGTGTGTGTGTGTGTGTGTGTGTGTGTTGTCGGTGTGTGTGTGTGTGTTGTCGGTGTGTGTGTGTGTGTTGTTGGTGTGTGTGTGTGTGTGTTGTGTGTGTGTGTGTGTGTTGTCGGTGTGTGTGTGTGTGTGTGCTGTCGGTGTGTGTGTGTGTGTGTGTTGTCTGTGTGTGTGTGTTGTCGGTGTGTGTGTGTGTGTGTGTGTGTGTTGTCGGTGTGTGTGTGTGTGTGTGTGTTGTCAGTGTGTGTCTGTGTGTTATCGGTGTGTGTGTGTGTGTGTGTGTTGTCGGTGTGTGTGTGTGTCTGTGTTGTCGGTGTGTGTGTGTGTGTGTTGTCGGTGTGTGTGTGTGTGTGTTGTCTGTGTGTGTGTGTTGTCAGTGTGTGTGTGTGTGTGTGTTGTCGGTGTGTGTGTGTGTTGTCAGTGTGTGTATGTGTGTGTTGTCGGTGTGTGTGTGTGTGTGTGTGTGTGTGTTGTCGGTGTGTGTGTGTGTGTGTGTTGTCGGTGTGTGTGTGTTGTCGGTGTGTGTGTGTGTGTTGTCGGTGTGTGTGTGTGTGTGTTGTCGGTGTGTGTGTGTGTGTGTTGTGTGTGTGTGTGTTGTTGGTGTGTGTGTGTGTGTGTGCTGTCGGTTTGTGTGTGTGTTGTGTGTGTGTGTGTGTTGTCGGTGTGTGTGTGTGTGTGTTGTCGGTGTGTGTGTGTGTGTGTGTGTTGTCGGTGTGTGTGTGTTGTCGGTGTGTGTGTGTGTGTGTGTTGTCGGTGTGTGTGTGTGTGTGTGTTTTGTCTGTGTGTGTGTGTGTGTGTGTGTGTGTTGTCGGTGTGTGTGTGTGTTGTGTGTGTGTGTGTGTTGTCGGTGTGTGTGTGTGTGTGTTGTCGGTGTGTGTGTGTGTGTGTGTTGTCGGTGTGTGTGTGTTGTCGGTGTGTGTGTGTGTGTGTGTGTTGTCGGTGTGTGTGTGTGTTGTCGGTGTGTGTGTGTGTGTGTTGTCAGTGTGTGTGTGTGTGTGTGTGTGTGTGTGTGTGTTGTCGGTGTGTGTGTGTGTGTGTGTGTGTTGTCGGTGTGTGTGTGTGTGTTGTCCGAGTGTGTGTGTGTGTGTGTGTGTTGTCGGTGTGTGTGTGTGTGTGTTGTCGGTGTGTGTGTATGTGTGTTGTCGGTGTGTGTGTGTGTGTGTTGTCGGTGTGTGTGT
The DNA here is from genome assembly GCF_965601325.2 of Salmo salar. Classification (NCBI taxonomy): domain Eukaryota; kingdom Metazoa; phylum Chordata; class Actinopteri; order Salmoniformes; family Salmonidae; genus Salmo; species Salmo salar. Next base: position 221,847 of record NW_027675439.1, read on the forward strand.
GTGTGTGTGTGTTGCTGGTGTGTGTGTGTGTGTGTTGTCGGTGTGTGTGTGTGTTGTCAGTGTGTGTGTGTGTGTGTGTTGTCGGTGTGTGTGTGTTGTCGGTGTGTGTGTGTGTTGTCGGTGTGTGTGTGTTGCTGGTGTTTGTTTGTGTGTGTGTTGTCGGTGTGTGTGTGTGTGTTGTCGGTGTGGGTGTGTGTTGTCGATGTGTGTGTGTGTGTTGTCAGTGTGTGTCTGTGTGTTATTGGTGTGTGTGTGTGTGTGTGTTGTCGGTGTGTGTGTGTGTCTGTGTTGTCGGTGTGTGTGTGTGTGTGTTGTCGGTGTGTGTGTTGTCTGTGTGTGTGTGTTGTCAGTGTGTGTGTGTGTGTGTGTTGTCGGTGTGTGTGTGTGTGTGTGTGTTGTCAGTGTGTGTATGTGTGTGTTGTCGGTGTGTGTGTGTGTGTGTGTGTTGTCGGTGTGTGTGTGTGTGTTGTCGGTGTGTGTGTGTGTTGTCGGTGTGTGTGTGTGTGTGTTGTCGGTGTGTGTGTGTGTGTGTGTGTGTTGTCGGTGTGTGTGTGTGTGTTGTCGGTGTGTGTGTGTGTGTTGTCAGTGTGTGTGTGTGTGTTGTCGGTGTGTGTGTGTGTGTGTTGTCAGTGTGTGTGTGTGTGTGTTGTCGGTGTGTGTGTGTTTAAGTGTTGTCGGTGTGTGTGTGTGTGTTGTCGGTGTGTGTGTGTGTGTTGTCGGTGTGTGTGTGTGTTGTCGGTGTTTGTGTGTTGTCGGTGTGTGTGTGTGTGTGTGTGTGTGTGTGTGTTGTCGGTGTGTGTGTGTGTTGTCGGTGTGTGTGTGTGTGTTGTCGGTGTGTGGGTGTGTGTGTTGTCGGTGTGTGTGTGTTGTGTGTGTGTGTGTTGTCGGTGTGTGTGTGTGTGTGTTGTCGGTGTGTGTGTGTGTGTGTGTGTTGTCGGTGTGTGTGTTGTCGGTGTGTGTGTGTGTGTGTGTGTTGTCGGTGTGTGTGTGTGTGTGTTGTCGGTGTTTGTGTGTGTGTGTGTTGTCAGTGTGTGTGTGCGTGTGTGTTGTCGGTGTGTGTGTGTGTGTGTTGTCGGTGTGTGTGTGTGTGTGTTGTCGGTGTGTGTGTATGTGTGTTGTCGGTGTGTGTGTGTGTGTGTTGTCGGTGTGTGTGTGTGTGTGTTGCTGGTGTGTGTGTGTGTGTGTTGTCGGTGTGTGTGTGTGTTGTCGGTGTGTGTGTGTGTGTGTGTGTTGTCGGTGTGTGTGTGTGTGTTGTCGGTGTGTGTGTGTGTGTGTGTGTGTTGTCAGTGTGTGTCTGTGTGTTATCGGTGTGTGTGTGTGTGTGTGTGTTGTCGGTGTGTGTGTGTGTCTGTGTTGTCGGTGTGTGTGTGTGTGTGTTGTCGGTGTGTGTGTGTGTGTGTTGTCTGTGTGTGTGTGTTGTCAGTGTGTGTCTGTGTGTTATTGGTGTGTGTGTGTGTGTGTGTTGTCGGTGTGTGTGTGTGTCTGTGTTGTCGGTGTGTGTGTGTGTGTGTTGTCGGTGTGTGTGTTGTCTGTGTGTGTGTGTTGTCAGTGTGTGTGTGTGTGTGTGTTGTCGGTGTGTGTGTGTGTGTGTGTGTTGTCAGTGTGTGTATGTGTGTGTTGTCGGTGTGTGTGTGTGTGTGTGTGTTGTCGGTGTGTGTGTGTGTGTTGTCGGTGTGTGTGTGTGTTGTCGGTGTGTGTGTGTGTGTGTTGTCGGTGTGTGTGTGTGTGTGTGTGTGTGTTGTCGGTGTGTGTGTGTGTGTTGTCGGTGTGTGTGTGTGTGTTGTCAGTGTGTGTGTGTGTGTTGTCGGTGTGTGTGTGTGTGTGTTGTCAGTGTGTGTGTGTGTGTGTTGTCGGTGTGTGTGTGTTTAAGTGTTGTCGGTGTGTGTGTGTGTGTTGTCGGTGTGTGTGTGTGTGTGTGTTGTCGGTGTGTGTGTGTGTTGTCGGTGTTTGTGTGTTGTCGGTGTGTGTGTGTGTGTGTGTGTGTGTGTGTGTTGTCGGTGTGTGTGTGTGTGTGTTGTCGGTGTGTGTGTGTGTGTTGTCGGTGTGTGGGTGTGTGTGTTGTCGGTGTGTGTGTGTGTGTTGTGTGTGTGTGTGTTGTCGGTGTGTGTGTGTGTGTGTTGTCGGTGTGTGTGTGTGTGTGTGTGTTGTCGGTGTGTGTGTGTGTCTGTGTTGTCAGTGTGTGTATGCGTGTGTTGTCGGTGTGTGTGTGTGTGTGTTGTCGGTGTGTGTGTGTTTATGTGTTGTCGGTGTGTGTGTGTGTGTTGTCGGTGTGTGTGTGTTTGTGTGTGTGTGTTGTCGGTGTGTGTGTGTGTTGTCGGTGTGTGTGTGTTGTCGGTGTGTGTGTGTGTTGTCGGTGTGTGTGTGTGTGTGTGTGTGTGTGTTGTCGGTGTGTGTGTGTGTGTGTTGTCGGTGTGTGTGTGTGTGTTGTCGGTGTGTGTGTGTGTTGTCGGTGTGTGTGTGTGTGTTGTGTGTGTGTGTGTTGTCGGTGTGTGTGTGTGTGTGTTGTCGGTGTGTGTGTGTGTGTGTGTGTTGTCGGTGTGTGTGTGTGTGTGTTGTCGGTGTGTGTGTGTGTGTGTGTGTGTTGTCGGTGTGTGTGTGTGTGTTGTCGGTGTGTGTGTGTGTGTTGTTGGTGTGTGTGTGTGTGTGTTGTGTGTGTGTGTGTGTGTTGTCGGTGTGTGTGTGTGTGTGTGCTGTCGGTGTGTGTGTGTGTGTGTGTTGTCTGTGTGTGTGTGTTGTCGGTGTGTGTGTGTGTGTGTGTGTGTGTTGTCGGTGTGTGTGTGTGTGTGTGTGTTGTCAGTGTGTGTCTGTGTGTTATCGGTGTGTGTGTGTGTGTGTGTGTTGTCGGTGTGTGTGTGTGTCTGTGTTGTCGGTGTGTGTGTGTGTGTGTTGTCGGTGTGTGTGTGTGTGTGTTGTCTGTGTGTGTGTGTTGTCAGTGTGTGTGTGTGTGTGTGTTGTCGGTGTGTGTGTGTGTTGTCAGTGTGTGTATGTGTGTGTTGTCGGTGTGTGTGTGTGTGTGTGTGTGTGTTGTCGGTGTGTGTGTGTGTGTGTGTGTTGTCGGTGTGTGTGTGTTGTCGGTGTGTGTGTGTGTGTTGTCGGTGTGTGTGTGTGTGTGTTGTCGGTGTGTGTGTGTGTGTGTTGTGTGTGTGTGTGTTGTTGGTGTGTGTGTGTGTGTGTGCTGTCGGTTTGTGTGTGTGTTGTGTGTGTGTGTGTGTTGTCGGTGTGTGTGTGTGTGTGTTGTCGGTGTGTGTGTGTGTGTGTGTGTTGTCGGTGTGTGTGTGTTGTCGGTGTGTGTGTGTGTGTGTGTTGTCGGTGTGTGTGTGTGTGTGTGTTTTGTCTGTGTGTGTGTGTGTGTGTGTGTGTGTTGTCGGTGTGTGTGTGTGTTGTGTGTGTGTGTGTGTTGTCGGTGTGTGTGTGTGTGTGTTGTCGGTGTGTGTGTGTGTGTGTGTTGTCGGTGTGTGTGTGTTGTCGGTGTGTGTGTGTGTGTGTGTGTTGTCGGTGTGTGTGTGTGTTGTCGGTGTGTGTGTGTGTGTGTTGTCAGTGTGTGTGTGTGTGTGTGTGTGTGTGTGTGTGTTGTCGGTGTGTGTGTGTGTGTGTGTGTGTGTTGTCGGTGTGTGTGTGTGTGTTGTCCGAGTGTGTGTGTGTGTGTGTGTGTTGTCGGTGTGTGTGTGTGTGTGTTGTCGGTGTGTGTGTATGTGTGTTGTCGGTGTGTGTGTGTGTGTGTTGTCGGTGTGTGTGTGTGTGTTGCTGGTGTGTGTGTGTGTGTGTTGTCGGTGTGTGTGTGTGTTGTCAGTGTGTGTGTGTGTGTGTTGTCGGTGTGTGTGTGTTGTCGGTGTGTGTGTGTGTTGTCGGTGTGTGTTTGTTGCTGGTGTTTGTTTGTGTGTGTGTTGTCGGTGTGTGTGTGTGTGTGTTGTCGGTGTGTGTGTGTGTGTGTGTGTGTGTGTGTGTGTGTTGTCGGTGTGGGTGTGTGTTGTCGATGTGTGTGTGTGTGTTGTCAGTGTGTGTCTGTGTGTTATTGGTGTGTGTGTGTGTGTGTGTGTTGTCGGTGTGTGTGTGTGTCTGTGTTGTCGGTGTGTGTGTGTGTGTGTTGTCGGTGTGTGTGTTGTCTGTGTGTGTGTGTTGTCAGTGTGTGTGTGTGTGTGTGTTGTCGGTGTGTGTGTGTGTGTGTGTGTTGTCAGTGTGTGTATGTGTGTGTTGTCGGTGTGTGTGTGTGTGTGTGTGTTGTCGGTGTGTGTGTGTGTGTTGTCGGTGTGTGTGTGTGTTGTCGGTGTGTGTGTGTGTGTGTTGTCGGTGTGTGTGTGTGTGTGTGTGTGTTGTCGGTGTGTGTGTGTGTGTTGTCGGTGTGTGTGTGTGTGTTGTCAGTGTGTGTGTGTGTGTTGTCGGTGTGTGTGTGTGTTGTCAGTGTGTGTGTGTGTGTGTTGTCGGTGTGTGTGTGTTTAAGTGTTGTCGGTGTGTGTGTGTGTGTTGTCGGTGTGTGTGTGTGTGTTGTCGGTGTGTGTGTGTGTTGTCGGTGTTTGTGTGTTGTCGGTGTGTGTGTGTGTGTGTGTGTGTGTGTGTGTTGTCGGTGTGTGTGTGTGTTGTCGGTGTGTGTGTGTGTGTTGTCGGTGTGTGGGTGTGTGTGTTGTCGGTGTGTGTGTGTTGTGTGTGTGTGTGTTGTCGGTGTGTGTGTGTGTGTGTTGTCGGTGTGTGTGTGTGTGTGTGTGTTGTCGGTGTGTGTGTTGTCGGTGTGTGTGTGTGTGTGTGTGTTGTCGGTGTGTGTGTGTGTGTGTTGTCGGTGTTTGTGTGTGTGTGTGTTGTCAGTGTGTGTGTGTGTGTGTGTTGTCGGTGTGTGTGTGTGTGTGTTGTCGGTGTGTGTGTGTGTGTGTTGTCGGTGTGTGTGTATGTGTGTTGTCGGTGTGTGTGTGTGTGTGTTGTCGGTGTGTGTGTGTGTGTGTTGCTGGTGTGTGTGTGTGTGTGTTGTCGGTGTGTGTGTGTGTTGTCGGTGTGTGTGTGTGTGTGTGTGTTGTCGGTGTGTGTGTGTGTGTTGTCGGTGTGTGTGTGTGTGTGTGTGTGTTGTCAGTGTGTGTCTGTGTGTTATCGGTGTGTGTGTGTGTGTGTGTGTTGTCGGTGTGTGTGTGTGTCTGTGTTGTCGGTGTGTGTGTGTGTGTGTTGTCGGTGTGTGTGTGTGTGTGTTGTCTGTGTGTGTGTGTTGTCAGTGTGTGTCTGTGTGTTATTGGTGTGTGTGTGTGTGTGTGTTGTCGGTGTGTGTGTGTGTCTGTGTTGTCGGTGTGTGTGTGTGTGTGTTGTCGGTGTGTGTGTTGTCTGTGTGTGTGTGTTGTCAGTGTGTGTGTGTGTGTGTGTTGTCGGTGTGTGTGTGTGTGTGTGTGTTGTCAGTGTGTGTATGTGTGTGTTGTCGGTGTGTGTGTGTGTGTGTGTGTTGTCGGTGTGTGTGTGTGTGTTGTCGGTGTGTGTGTGTGTTGTCGGTGTGTGTGTGTGTGTGTTGTCGGTGTGTGTGTGTGTGTGTGTGTGTGTTGTCGGTGTGTGTGTGTGTGTTGTCGGTGTGTGTGTGTGTGTTGTCAGTGTGTGTGTGTGTGTTGTCGGTGTGTGTGTGTGTGTGTTGTCAGTGTGTGTGTGTGTGTGTTGTCGGTGTGTGTGTGTTTAAGTGTTGTCGGTGTGTGTGTGTGTGTTGTCGGTGTGTGTGTGTGTGTGTGTTGTCGGTGTGTGTGTGTGTTGTCGGTGTTTGTGTGTTGTCGGTGTGTGTGTGTGTGTGTGTGTGTGTGTGTGTTGTCGGTGTGTGTGTGTGTGTGTTGTCGGTGTGTGTGTGTGTGTTGTCGGTGTGTGGGTGTGTGTGTTGTCGGTGTGTGTGTGTGTGTTGTGTGTGTGTGTGTTGTCGGTGTGTGTGTGTGTGTGTTGTCGGTGTGTGTGTGTGTGTGTGTGTTGTCGGTGTGTGTGTTGTCGGTGTGTGTGTGTGTGTGTGTGTTGTCAGTGTGGGTGTGTGTTGTCGATGTGTGTGTGTGTGTGTTGTCAGTGTGTGTCTGTGTGTTATTGGTGTGTGTGTGTGTGTGTGTTGTCGGTGTGTGTGTGTGTCTGTGTTGTCGGTGTGTGTGTGTGTGTGTTGTCGGTGTGTGTGTTGTCTGTGTGTGTGTGTTGTCAGTGTGTGTGTGTGTGTGTGTTGTCGGTGTGTGTGTGTGTGTGTGTGTGTTGTCAGTGTGTGTATGTGTGTGTTGTCGGTGTGTGTGTGTGTGTGTTGTCGGTGTGTGTGTGTGTGTTGTCGGTGTGTGTGTGTGTTGTCGGTGTGTGTGTGTGTGTGTTGTCGGTGTGTGTGTGTGTGTGTGTGTTGTCGGTGTGTGTGTGTGTGTTGTCGGTGTGTGTGTGTGTGTTGTCAGTGTGTGTGTGTGTGTTGTCGGTGTGTGTGTGTGTTGTCAGTGTGTGTGTGTGTGTGTTGTCGGTGTGTGTGTGTTTAAGTGTTGTCGGTGTGTGTGTGTGTGTTGTCGGTGTGTGTGTGTGTGTGTGTTGTCGGTGTGTGTGTGTGTTGTCGGTGTTTGTATGTTGTCGGTGTGTGTGTGTGTGTGTGTGTGTGTGTGTGTTGTCGGTGTGTGTGTGTGTGTGTTGTCGGTGTGTGTGTGTGTGTTGTCGGTGTGTGGGTGTGTGTGTTGTCGGTGTGTGTGTGTGTGTGTGTGTGTGTGTGTGTTGTCGGTGTGGGTGTGTGTTGTCGATGTGTGTGTGTGTGTTGTCAGTGTGTGTGTGTGTGTTGTCGGTGTGTGTGTGTGTTGTCAGTGTGTGTGTGTGTGTGTTGTCGGTGTGTGTGTGTTTAAGTGTTGTCGGTGTGTGTGTGTGTGTTGTCGGTGTGTGTGTGTGTGTGTGTTGTCGGTGTGTGTGTGTGTTGTCGGTGTTTGTGTGTTGTCGGTGTGTGTGTGTGTGTGTGTGTGTGTGTGTGTTGTCGGTGTGTGTGTGTGTGTGTTGTCGGTGTGTGTGTGTGTGTTGTCGGTGTGTGGGTGTGTGTGTTGTCGGTGTGTGTGTGTGTGTGTGTGTGTGTGTGTGTTGTCGGTGTGGGTGTGTGTTGTCGATGTGTGTGTGTGTGTTGTCAGTGTGTGTCTGTGTGTTATTGGTGTGTGTGTGTGTGTGTGTTGTCGGTGTGTGTGTGTGTCTGTGTTGTCGGTGTGTGTGTGTGTGTGTTGTCGGTGTGTGTGTTGTCTGTGTGTGTGTGTTGTCAGTGTGTGTGTGTGTGTGTGTTGTCGGTGTGTGTGTGTGTGTGTGTGTTGTCAGTGTGTGTATGTGTGTGTTGTCGGTGTGTGTGTGTGTGTGTGTGTTGTCGGTGTGTGTGTGTGTGTTGTCGGTGTGTGTGTGTGTTGTCGGTGTGTGTGTGTGTGTGTTGTCGGTGTGTGTGTGTGTGTGTGTGTTGTCGGTGTGTGTGTGTGTGTTGTCGGTGTGTGTGTGTGTGTTGTCAGTGTGTGTGTGTGTGTTGTCGGTGTGTGTGTGTGTGTGTTGTCAGTGTGTGTGTGTGTGTGTTGTCGGTGTGTGTGTGTTTAAGTGTTGTCGGTGTGTGTGTGTGTGTTGTCGGTGTGTGTGTGTGTGTGTGTTGTCGGTGTGTGTGTGTGTTGTCGGTGTTTGTGTGTTGTCGGTGTGTGTGTGTGTGTGTGTGTGTGTGTGTGTTGTCGGTGTGTGTGTGTGTGTGTTGTCGGTGTGTGTGTGTGTGTTGTCGGTGTGTGGGTGTGTGTGTTGTCGGTGTGTGTGTGTTGTGTGTGTGTGTGTTGTCGGTGTGTGTGTGTGTGTGTTGTCGGTGTGTGTGTGTGTGTGTGTGTTGTCGGTGTGTGTGTTGTCGGTGTGTGTGTGTGTGTGTGTGTTGTCGGTGTGTGTGTGTGTGTGTTGTCGGTGTTTGTGTGTGTGTGTGTTGTCAGTGTGTGTGTGTGTGTGTGTTGTCGGTGTGTGTGTGTGTGTGTTGTCGGTGTGTGTGTGTGTGTGTTGTCGGTGTGTGTGTATGTGTGTTGTCGGTGTGTGTGTGTGTGTGTTGTCGGTGTGTGTGTGTGTGTGTTGCTGGTGTGTGTGTGTGTGTGTTGTCGGTGTGTGTGTGTGTTGTCGGTGTGTGTGTGTGTGTGTGTGTTGTAGGTGTGTGTGTGTGTGTTGTCGGTGTGTGTGTGTGTGTGTGTGTGTTGTCAGTGTGTGTCTGTGTGTTATCGGTGTGTGTGTGTGTGTGTGTGTTGTCGGTGTGTGTGTGTGTCTGTGTTGTCGGTGTGTGTGTGTGTGTGTTGTCGGTGTGTGTGTGTGTGTGTTGTCTGTGTGTGTGTGTTGTCAGTGTGTGTCTGTGTGTTATTGGTGTGTGTGTGTGTGTGTGTTGTCGGTGTGTGTGTGTGTCTGTGTTGTCGGTGTGAGTGTGTGTGTGTTGTCGGTGTGTGTGTTGTCTGTGTGTGTGTGTTGTCAGTGTGTGTGTGTGTGTGTGTTGTCGGTGTGTGTGTGTGTGTGTGTGTTGTCAGTGTGTGTATGTGTGTGTTGTCGGTGTGTGTGTGTGTGTGTGTGTTGTCGGTGTGTGTGTGTGTGTTGTCGGTGTGTGTGTGTGTTGTCGGTGTGTGTGTGTGTGTGTTGTCGGTGTGTGTGTGTGTGTGTGTTGTCGGTGTGTGTGTGTGTGTTGTCGGTGTGTGTGTGTGTGTTGTCAGTGTGTGTGTGTGTGTTGTCGGTGTGTGTGTGTGTGTGTTGTCAGTGTGTGTGTGTGTGTGTGTTGTCGGTGTGTGTGTGTTTAAGTGTTGTCGGTGTGTGTGTGTGTGTTGTCGGTGTGTGTGTGTGTGTGTGTTGTCGGTGTGTGTGTGTGTTGTCGGTGTTTGTGTGTTGTCGGTGTGTGTGTGTGTGTGTGTGTGTGTGTGTGTTGTCGGTGTGTGTGTGTGTGTGTTGTCGGTGTGTGTGTGTGTGTTGTCGGTGTGTGGGTGTGTGTGTTGTCGGTGTGTGTGTGTGTGTTGTGTGTGTGTGTGTTGTCGGTGTGTGTGTGTGTGTGTTGTCGGTGTGTGTGTGTGTGTGTGTGTTGTCGGTGTGTGTGTTGTCGGTGTGTGTGTGTGTGTGTGTGTTGTCGGTGTGGGTGTGTGTTGTCGATGTGTGTGTGTGTGTTGTCAGTGTGTGTCTGTGTGTTATTGGTGTGTGTGTGTGTGTGTGTTGTCGGTGTGTGTGTGTGTCTGTGTTGTCGGTGTGTGTGTGTGTGTGTTGTCGGTGTGTGTGTTGTCTGTGTGTGTGTGTTGTCAGTGTGTGTGTGTGTGTGTGTTGTCGGTGTGTGTGTGTGTGTGTGTGTTGTCAGTGTGTGTATGTGTGTGTTGTCGGTGTGTGTGTGTGTGTGTTGTCGGTGTGTGTGTGTGTGTTGTCGGTGTGTGTGTGTGTTGTCGGTGTGTGTGTGTGTGTGTTGTCGGTGTGTGTGTGTGTGTGTGTGTTATCGGTGTGTGTGTGTGTGTTGTCGGTGTGTGTGTGTGTGTTGTCAGTGTGTGTGTGTGTGTTGTCGGTGTGTGTGTGTGTGTGTTGTCAGTGTGTGTGTGTGTGTGTTGTCGGTGTGTGTGTGTTTAAGTGTTGTCGGTGTGTGTGTGTGTGTTGTCGGTGTGTGTGTGTGTGTGTGTTGTCGGTGTGTGTGTGTGTTGTCGGTGTTTGTGTGTTGTCGGTGTGTGTGTGTGTGTGTGTGTGTGTGTGTGTTGTCGGTGTGTGTGTGTGTGTGTTGTCGGTGTGTGTGTGTGTGTTGTCGGTGTGTGGGTGTGTGTGTTGTCGGTGTGTGTGTGTGTGTTGTGTGTGTGTGTGTTGTCGGTGTGTGTGTGTGTGTGTTGTCGGTGTGTGTGTGTGTGTGTGTGTTGTCGGTGTGTGTGTTGTCGGTGTGTGTGTGTGTGTGTGTGTTGTCGGTGTGTGTGTGTGTGTGTTGTCGGTGTTTGTGTGTGTGTTGTCAGTGTGTGTGTGTGTGTGTGTTGTCGGTGTGTGTGTGTGTGTGTTGTCGGTGTGTGTGTGTGTGTGTTGTCGGTGTGTGTGTATGTGTGTTGTCGGTGTGTGTGTGTGTGTGTTGTCGGTGTGTGTGTGTGTGTGTTGCTGGTGTGTGTGTGTGTGTGTTGTCGGTGTGTGTGTGTGTTGTCGGTGTGTGTGTGTGTGTGTGTGTGTGTTGTCGGTGTGTGTGTGTGTGTTGTCGGTGTGTGTGTGTGTGTGTTGTCAGTGTGTGTCTGTGTGTTATCGGTGTGTGTGTGTGTGTGTTGTCGGTGTGTGTGTGTGTCTGTGTTGTAGATGTGTGTGTGTGTGTGTTGTCGGTGTGTGTGTGTGTGTTGCTGGTGTTTGTTTGTGTGTGTGTTGTCGGTGTGTGTGTGTGTGTGTGTGTTGTCGGTGTGTGTGTGTGTGTGTGTGTGTGTGTGTGTGTTGTCGGTGTGTGTGTGTGTGTTGTCGGTGTGTGTGTGTGTGTTGTCGGTGTGTGTGTGTGTGTTGTCGTTGTGTTTGTGTGTGTGTGTTGTCGTTGTGTGTGTGTGTGTGTTGTCGGTGTGTGTGTGTGTGTTGTGTGTGTGTGTGTTGTCAGTGTGTGTGTGTTGTCGGTGTGTGTGTGTGTGTGTTGTCGGTGTGTGTGTGTGTGTGTGTTGTCAGTGTGTGTGTGTGTGTGTGTGTGTGTGTGTTGTCGGTGTGTGTGTGTGTGTGTTTTCGGTGTGTGTGTGTGTGTTGTGTGTGTGTGTGTGTGTGTTGTCGGTGTGTGTGTGTGTAGTCGGTGTGTGTGTGTGTGTGTGTGTTGTCGGTGTGTGTGTGTGTGTTGTCGGTGTGTGTGTGTGTGTGTTGTCGGTGTGTGTGTGTGTGTGTTGTCGGTGTGTGTGTGTGTGTGTTGCTGGTGTGTGTGTGTGTGTGTTGTCGGTGTGTGTGTGTGTGTGTGTGTTGTCAGTGTGTGTCTGTGTGTTATCGGTGTGTGTGTGTGTGTGTGTGTTGTCGGTGTGTGTGTGTGTCTGTGTTGTCGGTGTGTGTGTGTGTGTGTTGTCGGTGTGTGTGTGTGTGTCTTGTCTGTGTGTGTGTGTTGTCAGTGTGTGTGTGTGTGTGTTTTGTCGGTGTGTGTGTGTGTTGTCAGTGTGTCTATATGTGTGTTGTCGGTGTGTGTGTGTGTGTGTGTGTGTGTGTTGTCGGTGTGTGTGTGTGTGTGTTGTCGGTGTGTGTGTGTTGTCGGTGTGTGTGTGTGTGTTGTCGGTGTGTGTGTGTGTGTGTTGTCGGTGTGTGTGTGTTGTGTGTGTGTGTGTTGTTGGTGTGTGTGTGTGTGTGTGCTGTCGGTTTGTGTGTGTGTTGTGTGTGTGTGTGTGTTGTCGGTGTGTGTGTGTGTGTGTTGTCGGTGTGTGTGTGTGTGTGTGTGTTGTCGGTGTGTGTGTGTTGTCGGTGTGTGTGTGTGTGTGTGTTGTCGGTGTGTGTGTGTGTGTGTGTTTTGTCTGTGTGTGTGTGTGTGTGTGTGTTGTCGGTGTGTGTGTGTGTTGTGTGTGTGTGTGTGTTGTCGGTGTGTGTGTGTGTGTGTTGTCGGTGTGTGTGTGTGTGTGTGTTGTCGGTGTGTGTGTGTTGTCGGTGTGTGTGTGTGTGTGTGTGTTGTCGGTGTGTGTGTGTGTTGTCGGTGTGTGTGTGTGTGTGTTGTCAGTGTGTGTGTGTGTGTGTGTGTTGTCGGTGTGTGTGTGTGTGTGTGTGTGTTGTCGGTGTGTGTGTGTGTGTGTGTTGTCCGAGTGTGTGTGTGTGTGTGTGTTGTCGGTGTGTGTGTGTGTGTGTTGTCGGTGTGTGTGTATGTGTGTTGTCGGTGTGTGTGTGTGTGTGTTGTCGGTGTGTGTGTGTGTGTGTTGCTGGTGTGTGTGTGTGTGTTGTCGGTGTGTGTGTGTGTTGTCAGTGTGTGTGTGTGTGTGTGTTGTCGGTGTGTGTGTGTTTATGTGTTGTCGGTGTGTGTGTGTGTGTTGTCGGTGTGTGTGTGTGTGTGTGTTGTCGGTGTGTGTGTGTGTTGTCGGTGTGTGTGTGTTGTCGGTGTGTGTGTGTGTGTGTGTGTGTGTGTTGTCGGTGTGTGTGTGTGTTGTCGGTGTGTGTGTGTTGTCGGTGTGTGTGTGTGTGTGTTGTCGGTGTGTGTGTGTGTTGTCAGTGTGTGTGTGTGTGTGTGTGTGTGTGTGTGTTGTCGGTGTGTGTGTGTGTGTGTGTGTGTTGTCGGTGTGTGTGTGTGTGTGTGTTGTCCGAGTGTGTGTGTGTGTGTGTGTTGTCGGTGTGTGTGTGTTGTCGGTGTGTGTGTGTGTGTGTGTTGTCGGTGTGTGTGTGTGTGTGTGTTGTCGGTGTGTGTGTGTGTGTGTTGTCAGTGTGTGTGTGTGTGTGTGTTGTCGGTGTGTGTGTGTTGTCGGTGTGGTGTGTGTGTTGTCGGTGTGTGTGTGTGTGTTGCTGGTGTTTGTTTGTGTGTGTGTTGTCGGTGTGTGTGTGTGTGTGTTGTCGGTGTGTGTGTGTGTGTGTGTGTGTGTGTGTTGTCGGTGTGTGTGTGTGTGTGTTGTCGGTGTGTGTGTGTGTGTTGTCGGTGTGTGTGTGCGTGTTGTCGGTGTGTGTGTGTGTGTGTTGTCGGTGTGTGTGTGTTGCTGGTGTTTGTTTGTGTGTGTGTTGTCGGTGTGTGTGTGTGTGTGTGTGTTGTCGGTGTGTGTGTGTGTGTGTGTGTGTGTGTGTGTGTTGTCGGTGTGTGTGTGTGTGTTGTCGGTGTGTGTGTGTGTGTTGTCGGTGTGTGTGTGTGTGTTGTCGTTGTGTTTGTGTGTGTGTGTTGTCGTTGTGTGTGTGTGTGTGTTGTCGGTGTGTGTGTGTGTGTTGTGTGTGTGTGTGTTGTCAGTGTGTGTGTGTTGTCGGTGTGTGTGTGTGTGTGTGTGTGTTGTCGGTGTGTGTGTGTGTGTGTGTTGTCAGTGTGTGTGTGTGTGTGTGTGTGTGTGTGTTGTCGGTGTGTGTGTGTGTGTGTTGTCGGTGTGTGTGTGTGTGTTGTGTGTGTGTGTGTGTGTGTTGTCGGTGTGTGTGTGTGTAGTCGGTGTGTGTGTGTGTGTGTTGTCGGTGTGTGTGTGTGTGTTGTCGGTGTGTGTGTGTGTGTGTGTTGTCGGTGTGTGTGTGTGTTGTCGGTGTGTGTGTGTTGTGTGTGTGTGTGTGTGTTGTCGGTGTGTGTGTGTGTGTTGTCGGTGTGTGTGTTGTGTGTGTGTGTGTTGTCGGTGTGTGTGTGTGTGCTGTCGGTTTGTGTGTGTGTTTGTGTTGTCTGTGTGTGTGTGTTGTCGGTGTGTGTGTGTGTGTGTGTTGTCGGTGTGGGTGTGTGTTGTCGATGTGTGTGTGTGTGTTGTCAGTGTGTGTCTGTGTGTTATTGGTGTGTGTGTGTGTGTGTGTTGTCGGTGTGTGTGTGTGTCTGTGTTGTCGGTGTGTGTGTGTGTGTGTTGTCGGTGTGTGTGTTGTATGTGTGTGTGTGTTGTCAGTGTGTGTGTGTGTGTGTGTTGTCGGTGTGTGTGTGTGTGTGTGTGTTGTCAGTGTGTGTATGTGTGTGTTGTCGGTGTGTGTGTGTGTGTGTGTGTTGTCGGTGTGTGTGTGTGTGTTGTCGGTGTGTGTGTGTGTTGTCGGTGTGTGTGTGTGTGTGTGTTGTCGGTGTGTGTGTGTGTGTGTGTGTTGTCGGTGTGTGTGTGTGTGTTGTCGGTGTGTGTGTGTTGTCAGTGTGTTTGTGTGTGTTGTCGGTGTGTGTGTGTGTGTGTTGTCAGTGTGTGTGTGTGTGTGTTGTCGGTGTGTGTGTGTTTAAGTGTTGTCGGTGTGTGTGTGTTGTCGGTGTGTGTGTGTGTGTGTGTTGTCGGTGTGTGTGTGTGTTGTCGGTGTTTGTGTGTTGTCGGTGTGTGTGTGTGTGTGTGTGTGTGTGTGTGTTGTCGGTGTGTGTGTGTGTGTGTTGTCGGTGTGTGTGTGTGTGTTGTCGGTGTGTGGGTGTGTGTGTTGTCGGTGTGTGTGTGTGTGTGTGTTGTGTGTGTGTGTGTTGTCGGTGTGTGTGTGTGTGTGTTGTCGGTGTGTGTGTGTGTGTGTGTGTGTTGTCGGTGTGTGTGTTGTCGGTGTGTGTGTGTGTGTGTTGTCGGTGTGTGTGTGTGTGTGTTGTCGGTGTTTGTGTGTGTGTGTGTTGTCAGTGTGTGTGTGTGTGTGTGTTGTCGGTGTGTGTGTGTGTGTGTTGTCGGTGTGTGTGTGTGTGTGTTGTCGGTGTGTGTGTATGTGTGTTGTCGGTGTGTGTGTGTGTGTGTTGTCGGTGTGTGTGTGTGTGTGTTGCTGGTGTGTGTGTGTGTGTGTTGTCGGTGTGTGTGTGTGTGTGTTGTCGGTGTGTGTGTGTGTGTTGTGTGTGTGTGTGTGTGTGTTGTCGGTGTGTGTGTGTGTAGTCGGTGTGTGTGTGTGTGTGTGTGTTGTCGGTGTGTGTGTGTGTGTTGTCGGTGTGTGTGTGTGTGTGTTGTCGGTGTGTGTGTGTGTGTGTTGTCGGTGTGTTAGTGTGTGTGTTGCTGGTGTGTGTGTGTGTGTGTTGTCGGTGTGTGTGTGTGTGTGTTGTCGGTGTGTGTGTGTGTTGTCAGTGTGTGTATGTGTGTTGTCGGTGTGTGTGTGTGTGTGTGTGTGTGTGTTGTCGGTGTGTGTGTGTGTGTGTGTTGTCGGTGTGTGTGTGTTGTCGGTGTGTGTGTGTGTGTTGTCGGTGTGTGTGTGTGTGTGTTGTCGGTGTGTGTGTGTGTGTGTTGTGTGTGTGTGTGTTGTTGGTGTGTGTGTGTGTGTGTGCTGTCGGTTTGTGTGTGTGTTGTGTGTGTGTGTGTGTTGTCGGTGTGTGTGTGTGTGTGTTGTCGGTGTGTGTGTGTGTGTGTGTTGTCCGAGTGTGTGTGTGTGTGTGTGTTGTCGGTGTGTGTGTGTGTGTGTTGTCGGTGTGTGTGTATGTGTGTTGTCGGTGTGTGTGTGTGTGTGTTGTCGGTGTGTGTGTGTGTGTGTTGCTGGTGTGTGTTTGTGTTGTCGGTGTGTGTGTGTGTTGTCAGTGTGTGTGTGTGTGTGTGTTGTCGGTGTGTGTGTGTTTATGTGTTGTCGGTGTGTGTGTGTGTGTTGTCGGTGTGTGTGTGTGTGTGTTGTCGGTGTGTGTGTGTGTTGTCGGTGTGTGTGTGTTGTCGGTGTGTGTGTGTGTGTGTGTGTGTGTTGTCGGTGTGTGTGTGTGTTGTCGGTGTGTGTGTGTTGTCGGTGTGTGTGTGTGTGTGTTGTCGGTGTGTGTGTGTGTTGTCAGTGTGTGTGTGTGTGTGTGTGTGTGTGTGTTGTCGGTGTGTGTGTGTGTGTGTTGTCGGTGTGTGTGTGTGTGTGTGTTGTCCGAGTGTGTGTGTGTGTGTGTGTTGTCGGTGTGTGTGTGTTGTCGGTGTGTGTGTGTGTGTGTGTTGTCGGTGTGTGTGTGTGTGTGTGTTGTCGGTGTGTGTGTGTGTGTGTTGTCAGTGTGTGTGTGTGTGTGTGTTGTCGGTGTGTGTGTGTTGTCGGTGTGTGTGTGTGTTGTCGGTGTGTGTGTGTGTGTTGCTGGTGTTTGTTTGTGTGTGTGTTGTCGGTGTGTGTGTGTGTGTTGTCGGTGTGTGTGTGTGTGTGTGTGTGTGTGTGTGTTGTCGGTGTGTGTGTGTGTGTGTTGTCGGTGTGTGTGTGTGTGTTGTCGGTGTGTGTGTGCGTGTTGTCGGTGTGTGTGTGTGTGTGTTGTCGGTGTGTGTGTGTGTGTTGCTGGTGTTTGTTTGTGTGTGTGTTGTCGGTGTGTGTGTGTGTGTGTGTGTTGTCGGTGTGTGTGTGTGTGTGTGTGTGTGTGTGTGTGTTGTCGGTGTGTGTGTGTGTGTTGTCGGTGTGCGTGTGTGTGTTGTCGGTGTGTGTGTGTGTGTTGTCGTTGTGTTTGTGTGTGTGTGTTGTCGTTGTGTGTGTGTGTGTGTTGTCGGTGTGTGTGTGTTGTGTGTGTGTGTGTTGTCAGTGTGTGTGTGTTGTCGGTGTGTGTGTGTGTGTGTTGTCGGTGTGTGTGTGTGTGTGTGTTGTCAGTGTGTGTGTGTGTGTGTGTGTGTGTGTGTTGTCGGTGTGTGTGTGTGTGTGTTGTCGGTGTGTGTGTGTGTGTTGTGTGTGTGTGTGTGTGTGTTGTCGGTGTGTGTGTGTGTAGTCGGTGTGTGTGTGTGTGTGTGTGTTGTCGGTGTGTGTGTGTGTGTTGTCGGTGTGTGTGTGTGTGTGTGTGTTGTCGGTGTGTGTGTGTGTTGTCGGTGTGTGTGTGTTGTGTGTGTGTGTGTGTGTTGTCGGTGTGTGTGTGTGTGTTGTCGGTGTGTGTGTTGTGTGTGTGTGTGTTGTCGGTGTGTGTGTGTGTGCTGTCGGTTTGTGTGTGTGTTTGTGTTGTCTGTGTGTGTGTGTTGTCGGTGTGTGTGTGTGTGTGTGTTGTCGGTGTGGGTGTGTGTTGTCGATGTGTGTGTGTGTGTTGTCAGTGTGTGTCTGTGTGTTATTGGTGTGTGTGTGTGTGTGTGTTGTCGGTGTGTGTGTGTGTCTGTGTTGTCGGTGTGTGTGTGTGTGTGTTGTCGGTGTGTGTGTTGTCTGTGTGTGTGTGTTGTCAGTGTGTGTGTGTGTGTGTGTTGTCGGTGTGTGTGTGTGTGTGTGTGTTGTCAGTGTGTGTATGTGTGTGTTGTCGGTGTGTGTGTGTGTGTTGTCGGTGTGTGTGTGTGTGTTGTCGGTGTGTGTGTGTGTTGTCGGTGTGTGTGTGTGTGTGTGTTGTCGGTGTGTGTGTGTGTGTGTGTGTTGTCGGTGTGTGTGTGTGTGTTGTCGGTGTGTGTGTGTTGTCAGTGTGTGTGTGTGTGTTGTCGGTGTGTGTGTGTGTGTGTTGTCAGTGTGTGTGTGTGTGTGTTGTCGGTGTGTGTGTGTTTAAGTGTTGTCGGTGTGTGTGTGTGTGTTGTCGGTGTGTGTGTGTGTGTGTGTTGTCGGTGTGTGTGTGTGTTGTCGGTGTTTGTGTGTTGTCGGTGTGTGTGTGTGTGTGTGTGTGTGTGTGTGTTGTCGGTGTGTGTGTGTGTGTGTTGTCGGTGTGTGTGTGTGTGTTGTCGGTGTGTGGGTGTGTGTGTTGTCGGTGTGTGTGTGTGTGTTGTGTGTGTGTGTGTTGTCGGTGTGTGTGTGTGTGTGTTGTCGGTGTGTGTGTGTGTGTGTGTGTTGTCGGTGTGTGTGTTGTCGGTGTGTGTGTGTGTGTGTTGTCGGTGTGTGTGTGTGTGTGTTGTCGGTGTTTGTGTGTGTGTGTGTTGTCAGTGTGTGTGTGTGTGTGTGTTGTCGGTGTGTGTGTGTGTGTGTTGTCGGTGTGTGTGTGTGTGTGTTGTCGGTGTGTGTGTATGTGTGTTGTCGGTGTGTGTGTGTGTGTGTTGTCGGTGTGTGTGTGTGTGTGTTGCTGGTGTGTGTGTGTGTGTGTTGTCGGTGTGTGTGTGTGTGTGTTGTCGGTGTGTGTGTGTGTGTTGTGTGTGTGTGTGTGTGTGTTGTCGGTGTGTGTGTGTGTAGTCGGTGTGTGTGTGTGTGTGTGTGTTGTCGGTGTGTGTTTGTGTGTTGTCGGTGTGTGTGTGTGTGTGTTGTCGGTGTGTGTGTGTGTGTGTTGTCGGTGTGTTAGTGTGTGTGTTGCTGGTGTGTGTGTGTGTGTGTTGTCGGTGTGTGTGTGTGTGTGTGTGTTGTCGGTGTGTGTGTGTGTTGTCAGTGTGTGTATGTGTGTGTTGTCGGTGTGTGTGTGTGTGTGTGTGTGTGTGTTGTCGGTGTGTGTGTGTGTGTGTGTTGTCGGTGTGTGTGTGTTGTCGGTGTGTGTGTGTGTGTTGTCGGTGTGTGTGTGTGTGTGTTGTCGGTGTGTGTGTGTGTGTGTTGTGTGTGTGTGTGTTGTTGTTGTGTGTGTGTGTGTGCTGTCGGTTTGTGTGTGTGTTGTGTGTGTGTGTGTGTTGTCGGTGTGTGTGTGTGTGTGTTGTCGGTGTGTGTGTGTGTGTGTGTTGTCGGTGTGTGTGTGTTGTCGGTGTGTGTGTGTGTGTGTGTGTGTTGTCGGTGTGTGTGTGTGTGTTTTGTCGGTGTGTGTGTGTGTGTGTGTGTTGTCGGTGTGTGTGTGTGTTGTGTGTGTGTGTGTGTTGTCGGTGTGTGTCTGTGTGTGTTGTCGGTGTGTGTGTGTGTGTGTGTTGTTGGTGTGTGTGTGTTGTCGGTGTGTGTGTGTGTGTGTGTGTTGTCGGTGTGTGTGTGTGTTGTCGGTGTGTGTGTGTGTGTGTTGTCAGTGTGTGTGTGTGTGTGTGTGTGTGTGTGTGTTGTCGGTGTGTGTGTGTGTGTGTGTGTGTTGTCGGTGTGTGTGTGTGTGTTGTCCGAGTGTGTGTGTGTGTGTGTGTTGTCGGTGTGTGTGTGTGTGTGTTGTCGGTGTGTGTGTATGTGTGTTGTCGGTGTGTGTGTGTGTGTGTTGTCGGTGTGTGTGTGTGTGTGTTGCTGGTGTGTGTGTGTGTGTGTTGTCGGTGTGTGTGTGTGTTGTCAGTGTGTGTGTGTGTGTGTGTTGTCGGTGTGTGTGTGTTTATGTGTTGTCGGTGTGTGTGTGTGTGTTGTCGGTGTGTGTGTGTGTGTGTGTTGTCGGTGTGTGTGTGTGTTGTCGGTGTGAGTGTGTTGTCGGTGTGTGTGTGTGTGTGTGTGTGTGTGTGTTGTCGGTGTGTGTGTGTGTGTTGTCGGTGTGTGTTTGTTGTCGGTGTGTGTGTGTGTGTGTTGTCGGTGTGTGTGTGTGTGTGTTGTCAGTGTGTGTGTGTGTGTGTTGTCAGTGTGTGTGTGTGTGTGTGTGTGTGTGTGTTGTCGGTGTGTGTGTGTGTTGTCGGTGTGTGTGTGTTGTCGGTGTGTGTGTGTGTGTGTTGTCGGTGTGTGTGTGTGTGTGTTGTCAGTGTGTGTGTGTGTGTGTGTGTGTGTGTGTGTTGTCGGTGTGTGTGTGTGTGTGTTTGTGTGTGTTGTCGGTGTGTGTGTGTGTGTGTGTTGTCCGAGTGTGTGTGTGTGTGTGTGTTGTCGGTGTGTGTGTGTTGTCGGTGTGTGTGTGTGTGTGTGTGTTGTCAGTGTGTGTCTGTGTGTTATCGGTGTGTGTGTGTGTGTGTGTGTTGTCGGTGTGTGTGTGTGTCTGTGTTGTCGGTGTGTGTGTGTGTGTGTTGTCGGTGTGTGTGTGTGTGTGTTGTCTGTGTGTGTGTGTTGTCAGTGTGTGTGTGTGTGTGTGTTGTCGGTGTGTGTGTGTGTTGTCAGTGTGTGTATGTGTGTGTTGTCGGTGTGTGTGTGTGTGTGTGTGTGTGTGTTGTCGGTGTGTGTGTGTGTGTGTGTTGTCGGTGTGTGTGTGTTGTCGGTGTGTGTGTGTGTGTTGTCGGTGTGTGTGTGTGTGTGTTGTCGGTGTGTGTGTGTGTGTGTTGTGTGTGTGTGTGTTGTTGGTGTGTGTGTGTGTGTGTGCTGTCGGTTTGTGTGTGTGTTGTGTGTGTGTGTGTGTTGTCGGTGTGTGTGTGTGTGTGTTGTCGGTGTGTGTGTGTGTGTGTGTGTTGTTGGTGTGTGTGTGTTGTCGGTGTGTGTGTGTGTGTGTGTTGTCGGTGTGTGTGTGTGTGTGTGTTTTGTCTGTGTGTGTGTGTGTGTGTGTGTTGTCGGTGTGTGTGTGTGTGTGTTGTCGGTGTGTGTGTATGTGTGTTGTCGGTGTGTGTGTGTGTGTGTTGTCGGTGTGTGTGTGTGTGTGTTGCTGGTGTGTGTGTGTGTGTGTTGTCGGTGTGTGTGTGTGTTGTCGGTGTGTGTGTGTGTGTTGTGTGTGTGTGTGTGTGTGTGTTGTCGGTGTGTGTGTGTGTAGTCGGTGTGTGTGTGTGTGTGTGTGTTGTCGGTGTGTGTGTGTGTGTTGTCCGAGTGTGTGTGTGTGTGTGTGTTGTCGGTGTGTGTGTGTGTGTGTTGTCGGTGTGTGTGTATGTGTGTTGTCGGTGTGTGTGTGTGTGTGTTGTCGGTGTGTGTGTGTGTGTGTTGCTGGTGTGTGTGTGTGTGTGTTGTCGGTGTGTGTGTGTGTTGTCAGTGTGTGTGTGTGTGTGTGTTGTCGGTGTGTGTGTGTTTATGTGTTGTCGGTGTGTGTGTGTGTGTTGTCGGTGTGTGTGTGTGTGTGTGTTGTCGGTGTGTGTGTGTGTTGTCGGTGTGTGTGTGTTGTCGGTGTGTGTGTGTGTGTGTGTGTGTGTTGTCGGTGTGTGTGTGTGTTGTCGGTGTGTGTGTGTTGTCGGTGTGTGTGTGTGTGTGTTGTCGGTGTGTGTGTGTGTGTGTTGTCAGTGTGTGTGTGTGTGTGTGTGTGTGTGTGTGTGTGTGTGTTGTCGGTGTGTGTGTGTGTGTGTGTGTTGTCGGTGTGTGTGTGTGTGTGTGTTGTCCGAGTGTGTGTGTGTGTGTGTGTTGTCGGTGTGTGTGTGTTGTCGGTGTGTGTGTGTGTGTGTGTGTTGTCGGTGTGTGTGTGTGTGTGTGTGTGTTGTCGGTGTGTGTGTGTGTGTGTTGTGAGTGTGTGTGTGTGTGTGTGTTGTCGGTGTGTGTGTGTTGTCGGTGTGTGTGTGTGTTGTCGGTGTGTGTGTGTGTGTTGCTGGTGTTTGTTTGTGTGTGTGTTGTCGGTGTGTGTGTGTGTGTGTTGTCGGTGTGTGTGTGTGTGTGTGTGTGTGTGTGTGTTGTCGGTGTGTGTGTGTGTGTGTTGTCGGTGTGTGTGTGTGTGTTGTCGGTGTGTGTGTGCGTGTTGTCGGTGTGTGTGTGTGTGTGTTGTCGGTGTGTGTGTGTGTGTTGCTGGTGTTTGTTTGTGTGTGTGTTGTCGGTGTGTGTGTGTGTGTGTGTGTGTGTGTGTGTGTTGTCGGTGTGTGTGTGTGTGTGTTGTCGGTGTGTGTGTGTGTGTTGTCGGTGTGTGTGTGTGTGTTGCCGTTGTGTTTGTGTGTGTGTGTTGTCGTTGTGTGTGTGTGTGTGTTGTCGGTGTGTGTGTGTGTGTTGTGTGTGTGTGTGTTGTCAGTGTGTGTGTGTTGTCGGTGTGTGTGTGTGTGTGTTGTCGGTGTGTGTGTGTGTGTGTTGTCAGTGTGTGTGTGTGTGTGTGTGTGTGTGTGTTGTCGGTGTGTGTGTGTGTGTGTTGTCGGTGTGTGTGTGTGTGTTGTGTGTGTGTGTGTGTGTGTTGTCGGTGTGTGTGTGTGTAGTCGGTGTGTGTGTGTGTGTGTGTGTTGTCGGTGTGTGTGTGTGTGTTGTCGGTGTGTGTGTGTGTGTGTGTGTTGTCGGTGTGTGTGTGTGTTGTCGGTGTGTGTGTGTTGTGTGTGTGTGTGTGTGTTGTCGGTGTGTGTGTGTGTGCTGTCGGTTTGTGTGTGTGTTGTGTGTGTGTGTGTGTTGTCGGTGTGTGTGTGTGTGTGTTGTCGGTGTGTGTGTGTGTGTGTGTGTGTTGTCGGTGTGTGTGTGTTGTCGGTGTGTGTGTGTGTGTGTGTGTGTTGTCGGTGTGTGTGTGTGTGTTTTGTCGGTGTGTGTGTGTGTGTGTGTGTTGTCGGTGTGTGTGTGTGTTGTGTGTGTGTGTGTGTTGTCGGTGTGTGTCTGTGTGTGTTGTCGGTGTGTGTGTGTGTGTGTGTTGTTGGTGTGTGTGTGTTGTCGGTGTGTGTGTGTGTGTGTGTGTTGTCGGTGTGTGTGTGTGTTGTCGGTGTGTGTGTGTGTGTGTGTTGTCAGTGTGTGTGTGTGTGTGTGTGTGTGTGTGTGTTGTCGGTGTGTGTGTGTGTGTGTGTGTGTTGTCGGTGTGTGTGTGTGTGTTGTCCGAGTGTGTGTGTGTGTGTGTGTTGTCGGTGTGTGTGTGTGTGTGTTGTCGGTGTGTGTGTATGTGTGTTGTCGGTGTGTGTGTGTGTGTGTTGTCGGTGTGTGTGTGTGTGTGTTGCTGGTGTGTGTGTGTGTGTGTTGTCGGTGTGTGTGTGTGTTGTCAGTGTGTGTGTGTGTGTGTGTTGTCGGTGTGTGTGTGTTTATGTGTTGTCGGTGTGTGTGTGTGTGTTGTCGGTGTGTGTGTGTGTGTGTGTTGTCGGTGTGTGTGTGTGTTGTCGGTGTGAGTGTGTTGTCGGTGTGTGTGTGTGTGTGTGTGTGTGTGTGTTGTCGGTGTGTGTGTGTGTGTTGTCGGTGTGTGTTTGTTGTCGGTGTGTGTGTGTGTGTGTTGTCGGTGTGTGTGTGTGTGTGTTGTCAGTGTGTGTGTGTGTGTGTTGTCAGTGTGTGTGTGTGTGTGTGTGTGTGTGTGTTGTCGGTGTGTGTGTGTGTTGTCGGTGTGTGTGTGTTGTCGGTGTGTGTGTGTGTGTGTTGTCGGTGTGTGTGTGTGTGTGTTGTCAGTGTGTGTGTGTGTGTGTGTGTGTGTGTGTGTTGTCGGTGTGTGTGTGTGTGTGTTTGTGTGTGTTGTCGGTGTGTGTGTGTGTGTGTGTTGTCCGAGTGTGTGTGTGTGTGTGTGTTGTCGGTGTGTGTGTGTTGTCGGTGTGTGTGTGTGTGTGTGTGTTGTCAGTGTGTGTCTGTGTGTTATCGGTGTGTGTGTGTGTGTGTGTGTTGTCGGTGTGTGTGTGTGTCTGTGTTGTCGGTGTGTGTGTGTGTGTGTTGTCGGTGTGTGTGTGTGTGTGTTGTCTGTGTGTGTGTGTTGTCAGTGTGTGTGTGTGTGTGTGTTGTCGGTGTGTGTGTGTGTTGTCAGTGTGTGTATGTGTGTGTTGTCGGTGTGTGTGTGTGTGTGTGTGTGTGTGTTGTCGGTGTGTGTGTGTGTGTGTGTTGTCGGTGTGTGTGTGTTGTCGGTGTGTGTGTGTGTGTTGTCGGTGTGTGTGTGTGTGTGTTGTCGGTGTGTGTGTGTGTGTGTTGTGTGTGTGTGTGTTGTTGGTGTGTGTGTGTGTGTGTGCTGTCGGTTTGTGTGTGTGTTGTGTGTGTGTGTGTGTTGTCGGTGTGTGTGTGTGTGTGTTGTCGGTGTGTGTGTGTGTGTGTGTGTTGTTGGTGTGTGTGTGTTGTCGGTGTGTGTGTGTGTGTGTGTTGTCGGTGTGTGTGTGTGTGTGTGTTTTGTCTGTGTGTGTGTGTGTGTGTGTGTTGTCGGTGTGTGTGTGTGTGTGTTGTCGGTGTGTGTGTATGTGTGTTGTCGGTGTGTGTGTGTGTGTGTTGTCGGTGTGTGTGTGTGTGTGTTGCTGGTGTGTGTGTGTGTGTGTTGTCGGTGTGTGTGTGTGTTGTCGGTGTGTGTGTGTGTGTTGTGTGTGTGTGTGTGTGTGTGTTGTCGGTGTGTGTGTGTGTAGTCGGTGTGTGTGTGTGTGTGTGTGTTGTCGGTGTGTGTGTGTGTGTTGTCCGAGTGTGTGTGTGTGTGTGTGTTGTCGGTGTGTGTGTGTGTGTGTTGTCGGTGTGTGTGTATGTGTGTTGTCGGTGTGTGTGTGTGTGTGTTGTCGGTGTGTGTGTGTGTGTGTTGCTGGTGTGTGTGTGTGTGTGTTGTCGGTGTGTGTGTGTGTTGTCAGTGTGTGTGTGTGTGTGTGTTGTCGGTGTGTGTGTGTTTATGTGTTGTCGGTGTGTGTGTGTGTGTTGTCGGTGTGTGTGTGTGTGTGTGTTGTCGGTGTGTGTGTGTGTTGTCGGTGTGTGTGTGTTGTCGGTGTGTGTGTGTGTGTGTGTGTGTGTTGTCGGTGTGTGTGTGTGTTGTCGGTGTGTGTGTGTTGTCGGTGTGTGTGTGTGTGTGTTGTCGGTGTGTGTGTGTGTGTGTTGTCAGTGTGTGTGTGTGTGTGTGTGTGTGTGTGTGTGTGTGTGTTGTCGGTGTGTGTGTGTGTGTGTGTGTTGTCGGTGTGTGTGTGTGTGTGTGTTGTCCGAGTGTGTGTGTGTGTGTGTGTTGTCGGTGTGTGTGTGTTGTCGGTGTGTGTGTGTGTGTGTGTGTTGTCGGTGTGTGTGTGTGTGTGTGTGTGTTGTCGGTGTGTGTGTGTGTGTGTTGTGAGTGTGTGTGTGTGTGTGTGTTGTCGGTGTGTGTGTGTTGTCGGTGTGTGTGTGTGTTGTCGGTGTGTGTGTGTGTGTTGCTGGTGTTTGTTTGTGTGTGTGTTGTCGGTGTGTGTGTGTGTGTGTTGTCGGTGTGTGTGTGTGTGTGTGTGTGTGTGTGTGTTGTCGGTGTGTGTGTGTGTGTGTTGTCGGTGTGTGTGTGTGTGTTGTCGGTGTGTGTGTGCGTGTTGTCGGTGTGTGTGTGTGTGTGTTGTCGGTGTGTGTGTGTGTGTTGCTGGTGTTTGTTTGTGTGTGTGTTGTCGGTGTGTGTGTGTGTGTGTGTGTGTGTGTGTGTGTGTTGTCGGTGTGTGTGTGTGTGTGTTGTCGGTGTGTGTGTGTGTGTTGTCGGTGTGTGTGTGTGTGTTGCCGTTGTGTTTGTGTGTGTGTGTTGTCGTTGTGTGTGTGTGTGTGTTGTCGGTGTGTGTGTGTGTGTTGTGTGTGTGTGTGTTGTCAGTGTGTGTGTGTTGTCGGTGTGTGTGTGTGTGTGTTGTCGGTGTGTGTGTGTGTGTGTTGTCAGTGTGTGTGTGTGTGTGTGTGTGTGTGTGTTGTCGGTGTGTGTGTGTGTGTGTTGTCGGTGTGTGTGTGTGTGTTGTGTGTGTGTGTGTGTGTGTTGTCGGTGTGTGTGTGTGTAGTCGGTGTGTGTGTGTGTGTGTGTGTTGTCGGTGTGTGTGTGTGTGTTGTCGGTGTGTGTGTGTGTGTGTGTGTTGTCGGTGTGTGTGTGTGTTGTCGGTGTGTGTGTGTTGTGTGTGTGTGTGTGTGTTGTCGGTGTGTGTGTGTGTGTTGTCGGTGTGTGTGTGTGTGTTGTGTGTGTGTGTGTTGTCGGTGTGTGTGTGTGTGTGTTGTCTGTGTGTGTGTGTTGTCAGTGTGTGTGTGTGTGTGTGTTGTCGGTGTGTGTGTGTGTTGTCAGTGTGTGTATGTGTGTGTTGTCGGTGTGTGTGTGTGTGTGTGTGTGTGTGTTGTCGGTGTGTGTGTGTGTGTGTGTTGTCGGTGTGTGTGTGTTGTCGGTGTGTGTGTGTGTGTTGTCGGTGTGTGTGTGTGTGTGTTGTCGGTGTGTGTGTGTGTGTGTTGTGTGTGTGTGTGTTGTTGGTGTGTGTGTGTGTGTGTGCTGTCGGTTTGTGTGTGTGTTGTGTGTGTGTGTGTGTTGTCGGTGTGTGTGTGTGTGTGTTGTCGGTGTGTGTGTGTGTGTGTGTGTTGTTGGTGTGTGTGTGTTGTCGGTGTGTGTGTGTGTGTGTGTTGTCGGTGTGTGTGTGTGTGTGTGTTTTGTCTGTGTGTGTGTGTGTGTGTGTGTTGTCGGTGTGTGTGTGTGTGTGTTGTCGGTGTGTGTGTATGTGTGTTGTCGGTGTGTGTGTGTGTGTGTTGTCGGTGTGTGTGTGTGTGTGTTGCTGGTGTGTGTGTGTGTGTGTTGTCGGTGTGTGTGTGTGTTGTCGGTGTGTGTGTGTGTGTTGTGTGTGTGTGTGTGTGTGTGTTGTCGGTGTGTGTGTGTGTAGTCGGTGTGTGTGTGTGTGTGTGTGTTGTCGGTGTGTGTGTGTGTGTTGTCCGAGTGTGTGTGTGTGTGTGTGTTGTCGGTGTGTGTGTGTGTGTGTTGTCGGTGTGTGTGTATGTGTGTTGTCGGTGTGTGTGTGTGTGTGTTGTCGGTGTGTGTGTGTGTGTGTTGCTGGTGTGTGTGTGTGTGTGTTGTCGGTGTGTGTGTGTGTTGTCAGTGTGTGTGTGTGTGTGTGTTGTCGGTGTGTGTGTGTTTATGTGTTGTCGGTGTGTGTGTGTGTGTTGTCGGTGTGTGTGTGTGTGTGTGTTGTCGGTGTGTGTGTGTGTTGTCGGTGTGTGTGTGTTGTCGGTGTGTGTGTGTGTGTGTGTGTGTGTTGTCGGTGTGTGTGTGTGTTGTCGGTGTGTGTGTGTTGTCGGTGTGTGTGTGTGTGTGTTGTCGGTGTGTGTGTGTGTGTGTTGTCAGTGTGTGTGTGTGTGTGTGTGTGTGTGTGTGTGTGTGTGTTGTCGGTGTGTGTGTGTGTGTGTGTGTTGTCGGTGTGTGTGTGTGTGTGTGTTGTCCGAGTGTGTGTGTGTGTGTGTGTTGTCGGTGTGTGTGTGTTGTCGGTGTGTGTGTGTGTGTGTGTGTTGTCGGTGTGTGTGTGTGTGTGTGTGTGTTGTCGGTGTGTGTGTGTGTGTGTTGTGAGTGTGTGTGTGTGTGTGTGTTGTCGGTGTGTGTGTGTTGTCGGTGTGTGTGTGTGTTGTCGGTGTGTGTGTGTGTGTTGCTGGTGTTTGTTTGTGTGTGTGTTGTCGGTGTGTGTGTGTGTGTGTTGTCGGTGTGTGTGTGTGTGTGTGTGTGTGTGTGTGTTGTCGGTGTGTGTGTGTGTGTGTTGTCGGTGTGTGTGTGTGTGTTGTCGGTGTGTGTGTGCGTGTTGTCGGTGTGTGTGTGTGTGTGTTGTCGGTGTGTGTGTGTGTGTTGCTGGTGTTTGTTTGTGTGTGTGTTGTCGGTGTGTGTGTGTGTGTGTGTGTGTGTGTGTGTGTTGTCGGTGTGTGTGTGTGTGTGTTGTCGGTGTGTGTGTGTGTGTTGTCGGTGTGTGTGTGTGTGTTGCCGTTGTGTTTGTGTGTGTGTGTTGTCGTTGTGTGTGTGTGTGTGTTGTCGGTGTGTGTGTGTGTGTTGTGTGTGTGTGTGTTGTCAGTGTGTGTGTGTTGTCGGTGTGTGTGTGTGTGTGTTGTCGGTGTGTGTGTGTGTGTGTTGTCAGTGTGTGTGTGTGTGTGTGTGTGTGTGTGTTGTCGGTGTGTGTGTGTGTGTGTTGTCGGTGTGTGTGTGTGTGTTGTGTGTGTGTGTGTGTGTGTTGTCGGTGTGTGTGTGTGTAGTCGGTGTGTGTGTGTGTGTGTGTGTTGTCGGTGTGTGTGTGTGTGTTGTCGGTGTGTGTGTGTGTGTGTGTGTTGTCGGTGTGTGTGTGTGTTGTCGGTGTGTGTGTGTTGTGTGTGTGTGTGTGTGTTGTCGGTGTGTGTGTGTGTGCTGTCGGTTTGTGTGTGTGTTGTGTGTGTGTGTGTGTTGTCGGTGTGTGTGTGTGTGTGTTGTCGGTGTGTGTGTGTGTGTGTGTGTGTTGTCGGTGTGTGTGTGTTGTCGGTGTGTGTGTGTGTGTGTGTGTGTTGTCGGTGTGTGTGTGTGTGTTTTGTCGGTGTGTGTGTGTGTGTGTGTGTTGTCGGTGTGTGTGTGTGTTGTGTGTGTGTGTGTGTTGTCGGTGTGTGTCTGTGTGTGTTGTCGGTGTGTGTGTGTGTGTGTGTTGTTGGTGTGTGTGTGTTGTCGGTGTGTGTGTGTGTGTGTGTGTTGTCGGTGTGTGTGTGTGTTGTCGGTGTGTGTGTGTGTGTGTGTTGTCAGTGTGTGTGTGTGTGTGTGTGTGTGTGTGTGTTGTCGGTGTGTGTGTGTGTGTGTGTGTGTTGTCGGTGTGTGTGTGTGTGTTGTCCGAGTGTGTGTGTGTGTGTGTGTTGTCGGTGTGTGTGTGTGTGTGTTGTCGGTGTGTGTGTATGTGTGTTGTCGGTGTGTGTGTGTGTGTGTTGTCGGTGTGTGTGTGTGTGTGTTGCTGGTGTGTGTGTGTGTGTTGTCGGTGTGTGTGTGTGTTGTCAGTGTGTGTGTGTGTGTGTGTTGTCGGTGTGTGTGTGTTTATGTGTTGTCGGTGTGTGTGTGTGTGTTGTCGGTGTGTGTGTGTGTGTGTGTTGTCGGTGTGTGTGTGTGTTGTCGGTGTGAGTGTGTTGTCGGTGTGTGTGTGTGTGTGTGTGTGTGTGTGTTGTCGGTGTGTGTGTGTGTGTTGTCGGTGTGTGTTTGTTGTCGGTGTGTGTGTGTGTGTGTTGTCGGTGTGTGTGTGTGTGTGTTGTCAGTGTGTGTGTGTGTGTGTTGTCAGTGTGTGTGTGTGTGTGTGTGTGTGTGTGTTGTCGGTGTGTGTGTGTGTTGTCGGTGTGTGTGTGTTGTCGGTGTGTGTGTGTGTGTGTTGTCGGTGTGTGTGTGTGTGTGTTGTCAGTGTGTGTGTGTGTGTGTGTGTGTGTGTGTGTTGTCGGTGTGTGTGTGTGTGTGTTTGTGTGTGTTGTCGGTGTGTGTGTGTGTGTGTGTTGTCCGAGTGTGTGTGTGTGTGTGTGTTGTCGGTGTGTGTGTGTTGTCGGTGTGTGTGTGTGTGTGTGTGTTGTCAGTGTGTGTCTGTGTGTTATCGGTGTGTGTGTGTGTGTGTGTGTTGTCGGTGTGTGTGTGTGTCTGTGTTGTCGGTGTGTGTGTGTGTGTGTTGTCGGTGTGTGTGTGTGTGTGTTGTCTGTGTGTGTGTGTTGTCAGTGTGTGTGTGTGTGTGTGTTGTCGGTGTGTGTGTGTGTTGTCAGTGTGTGTATGTGTGTGTTGTCGGTGTGTGTGTGTGTGTGTGTGTGTGTGTTGTCGGTGTGTGTGTGTGTGTGTGTTGTCGGTGTGTGTGTGTTGTCGGTGTGTGTGTGTGTGTTGTCGGTGTGTGTGTGTGTGTGTTGTCGGTGTGTGTGTGTGTGTGTTGTGTGTGTGTGTGTTGTTGGTGTGTGTGTGTGTGTGTGCTGTCGGTTTGTGTGTGTGTTGTGTGTGTGTGTGTGTTGTCGGTGTGTGTGTGTGTGTGTTGTCGGTGTGTGTGTGTGTGTGTGTGTTGTTGGTGTGTGTGTGTTGTCGGTGTGTGTGTGTGTGTGTGTTGTCGGTGTGTGTGTGTGTGTGTGTTTTGTCTGTGTGTGTGTGTGTGTGTGTGTTGTCGGTGTGTGTGTGTGTGTGTTGTCGGTGTGTGTGTATGTGTGTTGTCGGTGTGTGTGTGTGTGTGTTGTCGGTGTGTGTGTGTGTGTGTTGCTGGTGTGTGTGTGTGTGTGTTGTCGGTGTGTGTGTGTGTTGTCGGTGTGTGTGTGTGTGTTGTGTGTGTGTGTGTGTGTGTGTTGTCGGTGTGTGTGTGTGTAGTCGGTGTGTGTGTGTGTGTGTGTGTTGTCGGTGTGTGTGTGTGTGTTGTCCGAGTGTGTGTGTGTGTGTGTGTTGTCGGTGTGTGTGTGTGTGTGTTGTCGGTGTGTGTGTATGTGTGTTGTCGGTGTGTGTGTGTGTGTGTTGTCGGTGTGTGTGTGTGTGTGTTGCTGGTGTGTGTGTGTGTGTGTTGTCGGTGTGTGTGTGTGTTGTCAGTGTGTGTGTGTGTGTGTGTTGTCGGTGTGTGTGTGTTTATGTGTTGTCGGTGTGTGTGTGTGTGTTGTCGGTGTGTGTGTGTGTGTGTGTTGTCGGTGTGTGTGTGTGTTGTCGGTGTGTGTGTGTTGTCGGTGTGTGTGTGTGTGTGTGTGTGTGTTGTCGGTGTGTGTGTGTGTTGTCGGTGTGTGTGTGTTGTCGGTGTGTGTGTGTGTGTGTTGTCGGTGTGTGTGTGTGTGTGTTGTCAGTGTGTGTGTGTGTGTGTGTGTGTGTGTGTGTGTGTGTGTTGTCGGTGTGTGTGTGTGTGTGTGTGTTGTCGGTGTGTGTGTGTGTGTGTGTTGTCCGAGTGTGTGTGTGTGTGTGTGTTGTCGGTGTGTGTGTGTTGTCGGTGTGTGTGTGTGTGTGTGTGTTGTCGGTGTGTGTGTGTGTGTGTGTGTGTTGTCGGTGTGTGTGTGTGTGTGTTGTGAGTGTGTGTGTGTGTGTGTGTTGTCGGTGTGTGTGTGTTGTCGGTGTGTGTGTGTGTTGTCGGTGTGTGTGTGTGTGTTGCTGGTGTTTGTTTGTGTGTGTGTTGTCGGTGTGTGTGTGTGTGTGTTGTCGGTGTGTGTGTGTGTGTGTGTGTGTGTGTGTGTTGTCGGTGTGTGTGTGTGTGTGTTGTCGGTGTGTGTGTGTGTGTTGTCGGTGTGTGTGTGCGTGTTGTCGGTGTGTGTGTGTGTGTGTTGTCGGTGTGTGTGTGTGTGTTGCTGGTGTTTGTTTGTGTGTGTGTTGTCGGTGTGTGTGTGTGTGTGTGTGTGTGTGTGTGTGTTGTCGGTGTGTGTGTGTGTGTGTTGTCGGTGTGTGTGTGTGTGTTGTCGGTGTGTGTGTGTGTGTTGCCGTTGTGTTTGTGTGTGTGTGTTGTCGTTGTGTGTGTGTGTGTGTTGTCGGTGTGTGTGTGTGTGTTGTGTGTGTGTGTGTTGTCAGTGTGTGTGTGTTGTCGGTGTGTGTGTGTGTGTGTTGTCGGTGTGTGTGTGTGTGTGTTGTCAGTGTGTGTGTGTGTGTGTGTGTGTGTGTGTTGTCGGTGTGTGTGTGTGTGTGTTGTCGGTGTGTGTGTGTGTGTTGTGTGTGTGTGTGTGTGTGTTGTCGGTGTGTGTGTGTGTAGTCGGTGTGTGTGTGTGTGTGTGTGTTGTCGGTGTGTGTGTGTGTGTTGTCGGTGTGTGTGTGTGTGTGTGTGTTGTCGGTGTGTGTGTGTGTTGTCGGTGTGTGTGTGTTGTGTGTGTGTGTGTGTGTTGTCGGTGTGTGTGTGTGTGTTGTCGGTGTGTGTGTGTGTGTTGTGTGTGTGTGTGTTGTCGGTGTGTGTGTGTGCTGTCGGTTTGTGTGTGTGTGTGTGTTGTCTGTGTGTGTGTGTTGTCGGTTTTGTGTGTGTGTGTGTTGTCGGTGTGGGTGTGTGTTGTCGATGTGTGTGTGTGTTGTCAGTGTGTGTCTGTGTGTTATTGGTGTGTGTGTGTGTGTGTGTTGTCGGTGTGTGTGTGTGTGTGTTGTCGGTGTGTGTGTTGTCTGTGTGTGTGTGTTGTCAGTGTGTGTGTGTGTGTGTGTTGTCGGTGTGTGTGTGTGTGTGTTGTCAGTGTGTGTATGTGTGTGTTGTCGGTGTGTGTGTGTGTGTGTGTGTTGTCGGTGTGTGTGTGTGTGTTGTCGGTGTGTGTGTGTGTTGTCGGTGTGTGTGTGTGTGTGTGTTGTCGGTGTGTGTGTGTGTGTGTGTGTTGTCGGTGTGTGTGTGTGTGTTGTCGGTGTGTGTGTGTGTGTTGTCAGTGTGTGTGTGTGTGTTGTCGGTGTGTGTGTGTGTGTGTTGTCAGTGTGTGTGTGTGTGTGTTGTCGGTGTGTGTGTGTTTAAGTGTTGTAGGTGTGTGTGTGTGTGTTGTCGGTGTGTGTGTGTGTGTTGTCGGTGTGTGTGTGTGTTGTCGGTGTTTGTGTGTTGTCGGTGTGTGTGTGTGTGTGTGTGTGTGTGTGTGTTGTCGGTGTGTGTGTGTGTGTGTTGTCGGTGTGTGTGTGTGTGTTATCGGTGTGTGGGTGTGTGTGTTGTCGGTGTGTGTGTGTGTGTTGTGTGTGTGTGTGTTGTCGGTGTGTGTGTGTGTGTGTTGTCGGTGTGTGTGTGTGTGTGTGTGTGTTGTCGGTGTGTGTGTTGTCGGTGTGTGTGTGTGTGTGTGTGTTGTCGGTGTGTGTGTGTGTGTGTTGTCGGTGTTTGTGTGTGTGTGTGTGTTGTCAGTGTGTGTGTGTGTGTGTGTTGTCGGTGTGTGTGTGTGTGTGTTGTCGGTATGTGTGTGTGTGTGTTGTCGGTGTGTGTGTATGTGTGTTGTCGGTGTGTGTGTGTGTGTGTGTGTTGTCGGTGTGTGTGTGTGTGTGTTGCTGGTGTGTGTGTGTGTGTGTTGTCGGTGTGTGTGTGTGTGTGTTGTCGGTGTGTGTGTGTGTGTTGTGTGTGTGTGTGTGTGTGTTGTCGGTGTGTGTGTGTGTAGTCGGTGTGTGTGTGTGTGTGTGTGTTGTCGGTGTGTGTGTGTGTGTTGTCGGTGTGTGTGTGTGTGTGTTGTCGGTGTGTGTGTGTGTGTGTTGTCGGTGTGTGTGTGTGTGTGTGTTGCTGGTGTGTGTGTGTGTGTGTTGTCGGTGTGTGTGTGTGTGTGTGTGTTGTCGGTGTGTGTGTGTGTTGTCAGTGTGTGTATGTGTGTGTTGTCGGTGTGTGTGTGTGTGTGTGTGTGTGTGTGTTGTCGGTGTGTGTGTGTGTGTGTGTTGTCGGTGTGTGTGTGTTGTCGGTGTGTGTGTGTGTGTTGTCGGTGTGTGTGTGTGTGTGTTGTCGGTGTGTGTGTGTGTGTGTTGTGTGTGTGTGTGTTGTTGGTGTGTGTGTGTGTGTGTGCTGTCGGTTTGTGTGTGTGTTGTGTGTGTGTGTGTGTTGTCGGTGTGTGTGTGTGTGTGTTGTCGGTGTGTGTGTGTGTGTGTGTTGTCGGTGTGTGTGTGTTGTCGGTGTGTGTGTGTGTGTGTGTTGTCGGTGTGTGTGTGTGTGTGTGTTTTGTCGGTGTGTGTGTGTGTGTGTGTGTTGTCGGTGTGTGTGTGTGTTGTGTGTGTGTGTTGTCGGTGTGTGTGTGTGTGTGTTGTCGGTGTGTGTGTGTGTGTGTGTTGTCGGTGTGTGTGTGTTGTCGGTGTGTGTGTGTGTGTGTGTGTTGTCGGTGTGTGTGTGTGTTGTCGGTGTGTGTGTGTGTGTGTTGTCAGTGTGTGTGTGTGTGTGTGTGTGTGTGTGTGTGTGTGTTGTCGGTGTGTGTGTGTGTGTGTGTGTGTTGTCGGTGTGTGTGTGTGTGTGTGTTGTCCGAGTGTGTGTGTGTGTGTGTGTTGTCGGTGTGTGTGTGTGTGTGTTGTCGGTGTGTGTGTATGTGTGTTGTCGGTGTGTGTGTGTGTGTGTTGTCGGTGTGTGTGTGTGTGTGTTGCTGGTGTGTGTGTGTGTGTGTTGTCGGTGTGTGTGTGTGTTGTCAGTGTGTGTGTGTGTGTGTGTTGTCGGTGTGTGTGTGTTTATGTGTTGTCGGTGTGTGTGTGTGTGTTGTCGGTGTGTGTGTGTGTGTGTGTTGTCGGTGTGTGTGTGTGTTGTCGGTGTGTGTGTGTTGTCGGTGTTTGTGTGTGTGTGTGTGTGTGTGTGTTGTCGGTGTGTGTGTTGTCGGTGTGTGTGTGTTGTCGGTGTGTGTGTGTGTTGTCGGTGTGTGTGTGTGTGTGTTGTCAGTGTGTGTGTGTGTGTGTGTGTTTGTGTGTGTTGTCGGTGTGTGTGTGTGTGTGTGTGTTGTCGGTGTGTGTGTGTGTGTGTGTTGTCCGAGTGTGTGTGTGTGTGTGTGTGTTGTCGGTCTGTGTGTGTTGTCGGTGTGTGTGTGTGTGTGTGTGTTGTCAGTGTGTGTCTGTGTGTTATCGGTGTGTGTGTGTGTGTGTGTGTTGTCGGTGTGTGTGTGTGTCTGTGTTGTCGGTGTGTGTGTGTGTGTGTTGTCGGTGTGTGTGTGTGTGTGTTGTCTGTGTGTGTGTGTTGTCAGTGTGTGTGTGTGTGTGTGTTGTCGGTGTGTGTGTGTGTTGTCAGTGTGTGTATGTGTGTGTTGTCGGTGTGTGTGTGTGTGTGTGTGTGTTGTCGATGTGTGTGTGTGTGTGTGTTGTCGGTGTGTGTGTGTTGTCGGTGTGTGTGTGTGTGTTGTCGGTGTGTGTGTGTGTGTGTTGTCGGTGTGTGTGTGTTGTGTGTGTGTGTGTTGTTGGTGTGTGTGTGTGTGTGTGCTGTCGGTTTGTGTGTGTGTTGTGTGTGTGTGTGTGTTGTCGGTGTGTGTGTGTGTGTGTTGTCGGTGTGTGTGTGTGTGTGTGTGTTGTCGGTGTGTGTGTGTTGTCGGTGTGTGTGTGTGTTGTCGGTGTGTGTGTGTGTGTGTGTTTTGTCTGTGTGTGTGTGTGTGTGTGTGTTGTCGGTGTGTGTGTGTGTGTGTTGTCGGTGTGTGTGTGTGTGTGTTGTCAGTGTGTGTGTGTGTGTGTGTGTGTGTGTGTGTTGTCGGTGTGTGTGTGTGTGTGTGTTGTCGGTGTGTGTGTGTGTGTGTTGTCGGTGTGTGTGTGTGTGTGTGTTGTCGGTGTGTGTGTGTTGTCGGTGTGTGTGTGTGTGTGTGTTGTCGGTGTGTGTGTGTGTAGTCGGTGTGTGTGTGTGTGTGTGTGTTGTCGGTGTGTGTGTGTGTGTGTTGTCGGTGTGTGTGTGTGTGTGTGTGTGTGTTGTCGGTGTGTGTGTGTGTTGTCGGTGTGTGTGTGTTGTGTGTGTGTGTGTGTGTTGTCGGTGTGTGTGTGTGTGTTGTCGGTGTGTGTGTGTGTGTTGTCGGTGTGTGTGTGTTGTCGGTGTGTTTGTGTGTGTGTGTGTGTGTTGTCGGTGTGTGTGTGTGTTGTCGGTGTGTGTGTGTTGTGTGTGTGTGTGTGTGTTGTCGGTGTGTGTGTGTGTGTTGTCGGTGTGTGTGTGTGTGTTGTGTGTGTGTGTGTTGTCGGTGTGTGTGTGTGTTGTCGGTGTGTGTGTGTGTTATCGGTGTGTGTGTGTGTGTGTGTGTGTTGTCGGTGTGTGTGTTTGTCTGTGTTGTCGGTGTGTGTGTGTGTGTGTTGTCGGTGTGTGTGTGTGTGTTGTCTGTGTGTGTGTGTTGTCAGTGTGTGTGTGTGTGTGTGTGTGTGTTGTCAGTGTGTGTATGTGTGTGTTGTCGGTGTGTGTGTGTGTGTGTGTGTGTTGTCGGTGTGTGTGTGTTTGTTGTCGGTGTGTGTGTGTTGTCGGTGTGTGTGTGTATGTGTTGTCGGTGTGTGTGTGTGTGTGTGTGTGTGTGTTGTCGGTGTGTGTGTTGTCGGTGTGTGTGTGTGTGTTGTCGGTGTGTGTGTGTGTGTTGTCGGTGTGTGTGTGTTTATGTGTTGTCGGTGTGTGTGTGTGTGTTGTCGGTGTGTGTGTGTGTGTTGTCGGTGTGTGTGAGTGTTGTCGGAGTGTGTGTGTTGTCGGTGTGTGTCTGTGTGTGTGTGTGTGTGTGTGTGTTGTAGGTGTGTGCGTGTGTGTTGTCGGTGTGTGTGTGTGTGTTGTCGGTGTGTGTGTGTGTGTTGTCGGTGTGTGTGTGTGTTGTCAGTGTGTGTGTGTGTGTTGTCGGTGTGTGTGTGTTTATGTGTTGTCGGTGTGTGTGTGTGTGTTGTCGGTGTGTGTGTGTGTGTTGTCGGTGTGTGTGAGTGTTGTCGGAGTGTGTGTGTTGTCGGTGTGTGTCTGTGTGTGTGTGTGTGTGTGTGTGTGTTGTCGGTGTGTGCGTGTGTGTTGTCGGTGTGTGTGTGTGTGTTGTCGGTGTGTGTGTGTGTGTGTTGTCGGTGTGTGTGTGAGTGTGTGTGTTGTCGGTGTGTGTGTGTGTGTTGTCGGTGTGTGTGTGTGTGTGTGTTGTCGGTGTGTGTGTGTGTGTGTTCTCAGTGTGTGTGTGTGTGTGTTGTCGGTGTGTGTGTGTTTATGTGTTGTCGGTGTGTGTGTGTTGTCGTTGTGTGTGTGTGTGTGTGTGTGTTGTCGGTGTGTGTGTGTTGTCGGTGTGTGTGTGTGTGTGTGTGTTGTCGGTGTGTGTGTGTGTGTGTTGTCGGTGTGTGTGTGTGTGTTGTCGGTGTGTGTGTGTGTGTGTGGTCGGTGTGTGTGTGTGTGTTGTGTGTGTGTGTGTGTTGTCGGTGTGTGTGTGTTGTCGGTGTGTGTGTGTGTGTGTGTGTTGTCGGTGTGTGTGTGTGTGTGTTGTCGGTGTGTGTGTGTGTGTTGTCGGTGTGTGTGTGTGTGTGTGGTCGGTGTGTGTGTGTGTGTTGTGTGTGTGTGTGTGTTGTCGGTGTGTGTGTGTGTGTGTTGTCGGTGTGTGTGTGTGTGTGTTGTCGGTGTGTGTGTGTGTGTGTTGTCGGTGTGTGTGTGTGTGTTGTCGGTGTGTGTGTGTGTGTTGTCGGTGTGTGTGAGTGTTGTCGGTGTGTGTGTGTTGTCGGTGTGTGTGTGTGTGTGTGTGTGTGTTGTCGGTGTGTGTGTGTGTGTGTTGTCGGTGTGTGTGTGTGTGTTGTGTGTGTGTGTGTTGTCAGTGTGTGTGTGTTGTCGGTGTGTGTGTGTGTGTGTTGTCGGTGTGTGTGTGTGTGTGTTGTCAGTGTGTGTGTGTGTGTGTGTGTGTGTGTGTTGTCGGTGTGTGTGTGTGTGTGTTGTCGGTGTGTGTGTGTGTGTTGTGTGTGTGTGTGTGTGTGTTGTCGGTGTGTGTGTGTGTAGTCGGTGTGTGTGTGTGTGTGTGTGTTGTCGGTGTGTGTGTGTGTGTTGTCGGTGTGTGTGTGTGTGTGTGTGTTGTCGGTGTGTGTGTGTGTTGTCGGTGTGTGTGTGTTGTGTGTGTGTGTGTGTGTTGTCGGTGTGTGTGTGTGTGTTGTCGGTGTGTGTGTGTGTGTTGTGTGTGTGTGTGTTGTCGGTGTGTGTGTGTGTGTGTTGTCTGTGTGTGTGTGTTGTCAGTGTGTGTGTGTGTGTGTGTTGTCGGTGTGTGTGTGTGTTGTCAGTGTGTGTATGTGTGTGTTGTCGGTGTGTGTGTGTGTGTGTGTGTGTGTGTTGTCGGTGTGTGTGTGTGTGTGTGTTGTCGGTGTGTGTGTGTTGTCGGTGTGTGTGTGTGTGTTGTCGGTGTGTGTGTGTGTGTGTTGTCGGTGTGTGTGTGTGTGTGTTGTGTGTGTGTGTGTTGTTGGTGTGTGTGTGTGTGTGTGCTGTCGGTTTGTGTGTGTGTTGTGTGTGTGTGTGTGTTGTCGGTGTGTGTGTGTGTGTGTTGTCGGTGTGTGTGTGTGTGTGTGTGTTGTTGGTGTGTGTGTGTTGTCGGTGTGTGTGTGTGTGTGTGTTGTCGGTGTGTGTGTGTGTGTGTGTTTTGTCTGTGTGTGTGTGTGTGTGTGTGTTGTCGGTGTGTGTGTGTGTGTGTTGTCGGTGTGTGTGTATGTGTGTTGTCGGTGTGTGTGTGTGTGTGTTGTCGGTGTGTGTGTGTGTGTGTTGCTGGTGTGTGTGTGTGTGTGTTGTCGGTGTGTGTGTGTGTTGTCGGTGTGTGTGTGTGTGTTGTGTGTGTGTGTGTGTGTGTGTTGTCGGTGTGTGTGTGTGTAGTCGGTGTGTGTGTGTGTGTGTGTGTTGTCGGTGTGTGTGTGTGTGTTGTCCGAGTGTGTGTGTGTGTGTGTGTTGTCGGTGTGTGTGTGTGTGTGTTGTCGGTGTGTGTGTATGTGTGTTGTCGGTGTGTGTGTGTGTGTGTTGTCGGTGTGTGTGTGTGTGTGTTGCTGGTGTGTGTGTGTGTGTGTTGTCGGTGTGTGTGTGTGTTGTCAGTGTGTGTGTGTGTGTGTGTTGTCGGTGTGTGTGTGTTTATGTGTTGTCGGTGTGTGTGTGTGTGTTGTCGGTGTGTGTGTGTGTGTGTGTTGTCGGTGTGTGTGTGTGTTGTCGGTGTGTGTGTGTTGTCGGTGTGTGTGTGTGTGTGTGTGTGTGTTGTCGGTGTGTGTGTGTGTTGTCGGTGTGTGTGTGTTGTCGGTGTGTGTGTGTGTGTGTTGTCGGTGTGTGTGTGTGTGTGTTGTCAGTGTGTGTGTGTGTGTGTGTGTGTGTGTGTGTGTGTGTGTTGTCGGTGTGTGTGTGTGTGTGTGTGTTGTCGGTGTGTGTGTGTGTGTGTGTTGTCCGAGTGTGTGTGTGTGTGTGTGTTGTCGGTGTGTGTGTGTTGTCGGTGTGTGTGTGTGTGTGTGTGTTGTCGGTGTGTGTGTGTGTGTGTGTGTGTTGTCGGTGTGTGTGTGTGTGTGTTGTGAGTGTGTGTGTGTGTGTGTGTTGTCGGTGTGTGTGTGTTGTCGGTGTGTGTGTGTGTTGTCGGTGTGTGTGTGTGTGTTGCTGGTGTTTGTTTGTGTGTGTGTTGTCGGTGTGTGTGTGTGTGTGTTGTCGGTGTGTGTGTGTGTGTGTGTGTGTGTGTGTGTTGTCGGTGTGTGTGTGTGTGTGTTGTCGGTGTGTGTGTGTGTGTTGTCGGTGTGTGTGTGCGTGTTGTCGGTGTGTGTGTGTGTGTGTTGTCGGTGTGTGTGTGTGTGTTGCTGGTGTTTGTTTGTGTGTGTGTTGTCGGTGTGTGTGTGTGTGTGTGTGTGTGTGTGTGTGTTGTCGGTGTGTGTGTGTGTGTGTTGTCGGTGTGTGTGTGTGTGTTGTCGGTGTGTGTGTGTGTGTTGCCGTTGTGTTTGTGTGTGTGTGTTGTCGTTGTGTGTGTGTGTGTGTTGTCGGTGTGTGTGTGTGTGTTGTGTGTGTGTGTGTTGTCAGTGTGTGTGTGTTGTCGGTGTGTGTGTGTGTGTGTTGTCGGTGTGTGTGTGTGTGTGTTGTCAGTGTGTGTGTGTGTGTGTGTGTGTGTGTGTTGTCGGTGTGTGTGTGTGTGTGTTGTCGGTGTGTGTGTGTGTGTTGTGTGTGTGTGTGTGTGTGTTGTCGGTGTGTGTGTGTGTAGTCGGTGTGTGTGTGTGTGTGTGTTGTCGGTGTGTGTGTGTGTGTTGTCGGTGTGTGTGTGTGTGTGTGTGTTGTCGGTGTGTGTGTGTGTTGTCGGTGTGTGTGTGTTGTGTGTGTGTGTGTGTGTTGTCGGTGTGTGTGTGTGTGCTGTCGGTTTGTGTGTGTGTTGTGTGTGTGTGTGTGTTGTCGGTGTGTGTGTGTGTGTGTTGTCGGTGTGTGTGTGTGTGTGTGTGTGTTGTCGGTGTGTGTGTGTTGTCGGTGTGTGTGTGTGTGTGTGTGTGTTGTCGGTGTGTGTGTGTGTGTTTTGTCGGTGTGTGTGTGTGTGTGTGTGTTGTCGGTGTGTGTGTGTGTTGTGTGTGTGTGTGTGTTGTCGGTGTGTGTCTGTGTGTGTTGTCGGTGTGTGTGTGTGTGTGTGTTGTTGGTGTGTGTGTGTTGTCGGTGTGTGTGTGTGTGTGTGTGTTGTCGGTGTGTGTGTGTGTTGTCGGTGTGTGTGTGTGTGTGTGTTGTCAGTGTGTGTGTGTGTGTGTGTGTGTGTGTGTGTTGTCGGTGTGTGTGTGTGTGTGTGTGTGTTGTCGGTGTGTGTGTGTGTGTTGTCCGAGTGTGTGTGTGTGTGTGTGTTGTCGGTGTGTGTGTGTGTGTGTTGTCGGTGTGTGTGTATGTGTGTTGTCGGTGTGTGTGTGTGTGTGTTGTCGGTGTGTGTGTGTGTGTGTTGCTGGTGTGTGTGTGTGTGTGTTGTCGGTGTGTGTGTGTGTTGTCAGTGTGTGTGTGTGTGTGTGTTGTCGGTGTGTGTGTGTTTATGTGTTGTCGGTGTGTGTGTGTGTGTTGTCGGTGTGTGTGTGTGTGTGTGTTGTCGGTGTGTGTGTGTGTTGTCGGTGTGAGTGTGTTGTCGGTGTGTGTGTGTGTGTGTGTGTGTGTGTGTTGTCGGTGTGTGTGTGTGTGTTGTCGGTGTGTGTTTGTTGTCGGTGTGTGTGTGTGTGTGTTGTCGGTGTGTGTGTGTGTGTGTTGTCAGTGTGTGTGTGTGTGTGTTGTCAGTGTGTGTGTGTGTGTGTGTGTGTGTGTGTTGTCGGTGTGTGTGTGTGTTGTCGGTGTGTGTGTGTTGTCGGTGTGTGTGTGTGTGTGTTGTCGGTGTGTGTGTGTGTGTGTTGTCAGTGTGTGTGTGTGTGTGTGTGTGTGTGTGTGTTGTCGGTGTGTGTGTGTGTGTGTTTGTGTGTGTTGTCGGTGTGTGTGTGTGTGTGTGTTGTCCGAGTGTGTGTGTGTGTGTGTGTTGTCGGTGTGTGTGTGTTGTCGGTGTGTGTGTGTGTGTGTGTGTTGTCAGTGTGTGTCTGTGTGTTATCGGTGTGTGTGTGTGTGTGTGTGTTGTCGGTGTGTGTGTGTGTCTGTGTTGTCGGTGTGTGTGTGTGTGTGTTGTCGGTGTGTGTGTGTGTGTGTTGTCTGTGTGTGTGTGTTGTCAGTGTGTGTGTGTGTGTGTGTTGTCGGTGTGTGTGTGTGTTGTCAGTGTGTGTATGTGTGTGTTGTCGGTGTGTGTGTGTGTGTGTGTGTGTGTGTTGTCGGTGTGTGTGTGTGTGTGTGTTGTCGGTGTGTGTGTGTTGTCGGTGTGTGTGTGTGTGTTGTCGGTGTGTGTGTGTGTGTGTTGTCGGTGTGTGTGTGTGTGTGTTGTGTGTGTGTGTGTTGTTGGTGTGTGTGTGTGTGTGTGCTGTCGGTTTGTGTGTGTGTTGTGTGTGTGTGTGTGTTGTCGGTGTGTGTGTGTGTGTGTTGTCGGTGTGTGTGTGTGTGTGTGTGTTGTTGGTGTGTGTGTGTTGTCGGTGTGTGTGTGTGTGTGTGTTGTCGGTGTGTGTGTGTGTGTGTGTTTTGTCTGTGTGTGTGTGTGTGTGTGTGTTGTCGGTGTGTGTGTGTGTGTGTTGTCGGTGTGTGTGTATGTGTGTTGTCGGTGTGTGTGTGTGTGTGTTGTCGGTGTGTGTGTGTGTGTGTTGCTGGTGTGTGTGTGTGTGTGTTGTCGGTGTGTGTGTGTGTTGTCGGTGTGTGTGTGTGTGTTGTGTGTGTGTGTGTGTGTGTGTTGTCGGTGTGTGTGTGTGTAGTCGGTGTGTGTGTGTGTGTGTGTGTTGTCGGTGTGTGTGTGTGTGTTGTCCGAGTGTGTGTGTGTGTGTGTGTTGTCGGTGTGTGTGTGTGTGTGTTGTCGGTGTGTGTGTATGTGTGTTGTCGGTGTGTGTGTGTGTGTGTTGTCGGTGTGTGTGTGTGTGTGTTGCTGGTGTGTGTGTGTGTGTGTTGTCGGTGTGTGTGTGTGTTGTCAGTGTGTGTGTGTGTGTGTGTTGTCGGTGTGTGTGTGTTTATGTGTTGTCGGTGTGTGTGTGTGTGTTGTCGGTGTGTGTGTGTGTGTGTGTTGTCGGTGTGTGTGTGTGTTGTCGGTGTGTGTGTGTTGTCGGTGTGTGTGTGTGTGTGTGTGTGTGTTGTCGGTGTGTGTGTGTGTTGTCGGTGTGTGTGTGTTGTCGGTGTGTGTGTGTGTGTGTTGTCGGTGTGTGTGTGTGTGTGTTGTCAGTGTGTGTGTGTGTGTGTGTGTGTGTGTGTGTGTGTGTGTTGTCGGTGTGTGTGTGTGTGTGTGTGTTGTCGGTGTGTGTGTGTGTGTGTGTTGTCCGAGTGTGTGTGTGTGTGTGTGTTGTCGGTGTGTGTGTGTTGTCGGTGTGTGTGTGTGTGTGTGTGTTGTCGGTGTGTGTGTGTGTGTGTGTGTGTTGTCGGTGTGTGTGTGTGTGTGTTGTGAGTGTGTGTGTGTGTGTGTGTTGTCGGTGTGTGTGTGTTGTCGGTGTGTGTGTGTGTTGTCGGTGTGTGTGTGTGTGTTGCTGGTGTTTGTTTGTGTGTGTGTTGTCGGTGTGTGTGTGTGTGTGTTGTCGGTGTGTGTGTGTGTGTGTGTGTGTGTGTGTGTTGTCGGTGTGTGTGTGTGTGTGTTGTCGGTGTGTGTGTGTGTGTTGTCGGTGTGTGTGTGCGTGTTGTCGGTGTGTGTGTGTGTGTGTTGTCGGTGTGTGTGTGTGTGTTGCTGGTGTTTGTTTGTGTGTGTGTTGTCGGTGTGTGTGTGTGTGTGTGTGTGTGTGTGTGTGTTGTCGGTGTGTGTGTGTGTGTGTTGTCGGTGTGTGTGTGTGTGTTGTCGGTGTGTGTGTGTGTGTTGCCGTTGTGTTTGTGTGTGTGTGTTGTCGTTGTGTGTGTGTGTGTGTTGTCGGTGTGTGTGTGTGTGTTGTGTGTGTGTGTGTTGTCAGTGTGTGTGTGTTGTCGGTGTGTGTGTGTGTGTGTTGT
The DNA here is from genome assembly GCF_965601325.2 of Salmo salar. Taxonomy (NCBI): domain Eukaryota; kingdom Metazoa; phylum Chordata; class Actinopteri; order Salmoniformes; family Salmonidae; genus Salmo; species Salmo salar. The sequence continues at coordinate 263,054 of NW_027675439.1, forward strand.
CGGTGTGTGTGTGTGTGTGTTGTCAGTGTGTGTGTGTGTGTGTGTGTGTGTGTGTTGTCGGTGTGTGTGTGTGTGTGTTGTCGGTGTGTGTGTGTGTGTTGTGTGTGTGTGTGTGTGTGTTGTCGGTGTGTGTGTGTGTAGTCGGTGTGTGTGTGTGTGTGTGTGTTGTCGGTGTGTGTGTGTGTGTTGTCGGTGTGTGTGTGTGTGTGTGTGTTGTCGGTGTGTGTGTGTGTTGTCGGTGTGTGTGTGTTGTGTGTGTGTGTGTGTGTTGTCGGTGTGTGTGTGTGTGTTGTCGGTGTGTGTGTGTGTGTTGTGTGTGTGTGTGTTGTCGGTGTGTGTGTGTGCTGTCGGTTTGTGTGTGTGTGTGTGTTGTCTGTGTGTGTGTGTTGTCGGTTTTGTGTGTGTGTGTGTTGTCGGTGTGGGTGTGTGTTGTCGATGTGTGTGTGTGTTGTCAGTGTGTGTCTGTGTGTTATTGGTGTGTGTGTGTGTGTGTGTTGTCGGTGTGTGTGTGTGTGTGTTGTCGGTGTGTGTGTTGTCTGTGTGTGTGTGTTGTCAGTGTGTGTGTGTGTGTGTGTTGTCGGTGTGTGTGTGTGTGTGTTGTCAGTGTGTGTATGTGTGTGTTGTCGGTGTGTGTGTGTGTGTGTGTGTTGTCGGTGTGTGTGTGTGTGTTGTCGGTGTGTGTGTGTGTTGTCGGTGTGTGTGTGTGTGTGTGTTGTCGGTGTGTGTGTGTGTGTGTGTGTTGTCGGTGTGTGTGTGTGTGTTGTCGGTGTGTGTGTGTGTGTTGTCAGTGTGTGTGTGTGTGTTGTCGGTGTGTGTGTGTGTGTGTTGTCAGTGTGTGTGTGTGTGTGTTGTCGGTGTGTGTGTGTTTAAGTGTTGTAGGTGTGTGTGTGTGTGTTGTCGGTGTGTGTGTGTGTGTTGTCGGTGTGTGTGTGTGTTGTCGGTGTTTGTGTGTTGTCGGTGTGTGTGTGTGTGTGTGTGTGTGTGTGTGTTGTCGGTGTGTGTGTGTGTGTGTTGTCGGTGTGTGTGTGTGTGTTATCGGTGTGTGGGTGTGTGTGTTGTCGGTGTGTGTGTGTGTGTTGTGTGTGTGTGTGTTGTCGGTGTGTGTGTGTGTGTGTTGTCGGTGTGTGTGTGTGTGTGTGTGTGTTGTCGGTGTGTGTGTTGTCGGTGTGTGTGTGTGTGTGTGTGTTGTCGGTGTGTGTGTGTGTGTGTTGTCGGTGTTTGTGTGTGTGTGTGTGTTGTCAGTGTGTGTGTGTGTGTGTGTTGTCGGTGTGTGTGTGTGTGTGTTGTCGGTATGTGTGTGTGTGTGTTGTCGGTGTGTGTGTATGTGTGTTGTCGGTGTGTGTGTGTGTGTGTGTGTTGTCGGTGTGTGTGTGTGTGTGTTGCTGGTGTGTGTGTGTGTGTGTTGTCGGTGTGTGTGTGTGTGTGTTGTCGGTGTGTGTGTGTGTGTTGTGTGTGTGTGTGTGTGTGTTGTCGGTGTGTGTGTGTGTAGTCGGTGTGTGTGTGTGTGTGTGTGTTGTCGGTGTGTGTGTGTGTGTTGTCGGTGTGTGTGTGTGTGTGTTGTCGGTGTGTGTGTGTGTGTGTTGTCGGTGTGTGTGTGTGTGTGTGTTGCTGGTGTGTGTGTGTGTGTGTTGTCGGTGTGTGTGTGTGTGTGTGTGTTGTCGGTGTGTGTGTGTGTTGTCAGTGTGTGTATGTGTGTGTTGTCGGTGTGTGTGTGTGTGTGTGTGTGTGTGTGTTGTCGGTGTGTGTGTGTGTGTGTGTTGTCGGTGTGTGTGTGTTGTCGGTGTGTGTGTGTGTGTTGTCGGTGTGTGTGTGTGTGTGTTGTCGGTGTGTGTGTGTGTGTGTTGTGTGTGTGTGTGTTGTTGGTGTGTGTGTGTGTGTGTGCTGTCGGTTTGTGTGTGTGTTGTGTGTGTGTGTGTGTTGTCGGTGTGTGTGTGTGTGTGTTGTCGGTGTGTGTGTGTGTGTGTGTTGTCGGTGTGTGTGTGTTGTCGGTGTGTGTGTGTGTGTGTGTTGTCGGTGTGTGTGTGTGTGTGTGTTTTGTCGGTGTGTGTGTGTGTGTGTGTGTTGTCGGTGTGTGTGTGTGTTGTGTGTGTGTGTTGTCGGTGTGTGTGTGTGTGTGTTGTCGGTGTGTGTGTGTGTGTGTGTTGTCGGTGTGTGTGTGTTGTCGGTGTGTGTGTGTGTGTGTGTGTTGTCGGTGTGTGTGTGTGTTGTCGGTGTGTGTGTGTGTGTGTTGTCAGTGTGTGTGTGTGTGTGTGTGTGTGTGTGTGTGTGTGTTGTCGGTGTGTGTGTGTGTGTGTGTGTGTTGTCGGTGTGTGTGTGTGTGTGTGTTGTCCGAGTGTGTGTGTGTGTGTGTGTTGTCGGTGTGTGTGTGTGTGTGTTGTCGGTGTGTGTGTATGTGTGTTGTCGGTGTGTGTGTGTGTGTGTTGTCGGTGTGTGTGTGTGTGTGTTGCTGGTGTGTGTGTGTGTGTGTTGTCGGTGTGTGTGTGTGTTGTCAGTGTGTGTGTGTGTGTGTGTTGTCGGTGTGTGTGTGTTTATGTGTTGTCGGTGTGTGTGTGTGTGTTGTCGGTGTGTGTGTGTGTGTGTGTTGTCGGTGTGTGTGTGTGTTGTCGGTGTGTGTGTGTTGTCGGTGTTTGTGTGTGTGTGTGTGTGTGTGTGTTGTCGGTGTGTGTGTTGTCGGTGTGTGTGTGTTGTCGGTGTGTGTGTGTGTTGTCGGTGTGTGTGTGTGTGTGTTGTCAGTGTGTGTGTGTGTGTGTGTGTTTGTGTGTGTTGTCGGTGTGTGTGTGTGTGTGTGTGTTGTCGGTGTGTGTGTGTGTGTGTGTTGTCCGAGTGTGTGTGTGTGTGTGTGTGTTGTCGGTGTGTGTGTGTTGTCGGTGTGTGTGTGTGTGTGTGTGTTGTCAGTGTGTGTCTGTGTGTTATCGGTGTGTGTGTGTGTGTGTGTGTTGTCGGTGTGTGTGTGTGTCTGTGTTGTCGGTGTGTGTGTGTGTGTGTTGTCGGTGTGTGTGTGTGTGTGTTGTCTGTGTGTGTGTGTTGTCAGTGTGTGTGTGTGTGTGTGTTGTCGGTGTGTGTGTGTGTTGTCAGTGTGTGTATGTGTGTGTTGTCGGTGTGTGTGTGTGTGTGTGTGTGTTGTCGATGTGTGTGTGTGTGTGTGTTGTCGGTGTGTGTGTGTTGTCGGTGTGTGTGTGTGTGTTGTCGGTGTGTGTGTGTGTGTGTTGTCGGTGTGTGTGTGTTGTGTGTGTGTGTGTTGTTGGTGTGTGTGTGTGTGTGTGCTGTCGGTTTGTGTGTGTGTTGTGTGTGTGTGTGTGTTGTCGGTGTGTGTGTGTGTGTGTTGTCGGTGTGTGTGTGTGTGTGTGTGTTGTCGGTGTGTGTGTGTTGTCGGTGTGTGTGTGTGTTGTCGGTGTGTGTGTGTGTGTGTGTTTTGTCTGTGTGTGTGTGTGTGTGTGTGTTGTCGGTGTGTGTGTGTGTGTGTTGTCGGTGTGTGTGTGTGTGTGTTGTCAGTGTGTGTGTGTGTGTGTGTGTGTGTGTGTGTTGTCGGTGTGTGTGTGTGTGTGTGTTGTCGGTGTGTGTGTGTGTGTGTTGTCGGTGTGTGTGTGTGTGTGTGTTGTCGGTGTGTGTGTGTTGTCGGTGTGTGTGTGTGTGTGTGTTGTCGGTGTGTGTGTGTGTAGTCGGTGTGTGTGTGTGTGTGTGTGTTGTCGGTGTGTGTGTGTGTGTGTTGTCGGTGTGTGTGTGTGTGTGTGTGTGTGTTGTCGGTGTGTGTGTGTGTTGTCGGTGTGTGTGTGTTGTGTGTGTGTGTGTGTGTTGTCGGTGTGTGTGTGTGTGTTGTCGGTGTGTGTGTGTGTGTTGTCGGTGTGTGTGTGTTGTCGGTGTGTTTGTGTGTGTGTGTGTGTGTTGTCGGTGTGTGTGTGTGTTGTCGGTGTGTGTGTGTTGTGTGTGTGTGTGTGTGTTGTCGGTGTGTGTGTGTGTGTTGTCGGTGTGTGTGTGTGTGTTGTGTGTGTGTGTGTTGTCGGTGTGTGTGTGTGTTGTCGGTGTGTGTGTGTGTTATCGGTGTGTGTGTGTGTGTGTGTGTGTTGTCGGTGTGTGTGTTTGTCTGTGTTGTCGGTGTGTGTGTGTGTGTGTTGTCGGTGTGTGTGTGTGTGTTGTCTGTGTGTGTGTGTTGTCAGTGTGTGTGTGTGTGTGTGTGTGTGTTGTCAGTGTGTGTATGTGTGTGTTGTCGGTGTGTGTGTGTGTGTGTGTGTGTTGTCGGTGTGTGTGTGTTTGTTGTCGGTGTGTGTGTGTTGTCGGTGTGTGTGTGTATGTGTTGTCGGTGTGTGTGTGTGTGTGTGTGTGTGTGTTGTCGGTGTGTGTGTTGTCGGTGTGTGTGTGTGTGTTGTCGGTGTGTGTGTGTGTGTTGTCGGTGTGTGTGTGTTTATGTGTTGTCGGTGTGTGTGTGTGTGTTGTCGGTGTGTGTGTGTGTGTTGTCGGTGTGTGTGAGTGTTGTCGGAGTGTGTGTGTTGTCGGTGTGTGTCTGTGTGTGTGTGTGTGTGTGTGTGTTGTAGGTGTGTGCGTGTGTGTTGTCGGTGTGTGTGTGTGTGTTGTCGGTGTGTGTGTGTGTGTTGTCGGTGTGTGTGTGTGTTGTCAGTGTGTGTGTGTGTGTTGTCGGTGTGTGTGTGTTTATGTGTTGTCGGTGTGTGTGTGTGTGTTGTCGGTGTGTGTGTGTGTGTTGTCGGTGTGTGTGAGTGTTGTCGGAGTGTGTGTGTTGTCGGTGTGTGTCTGTGTGTGTGTGTGTGTGTGTGTGTGTTGTCGGTGTGTGCGTGTGTGTTGTCGGTGTGTGTGTGTGTGTTGTCGGTGTGTGTGTGTGTGTGTTGTCGGTGTGTGTGTGAGTGTGTGTGTTGTCGGTGTGTGTGTGTGTGTTGTCGGTGTGTGTGTGTGTGTGTGTTGTCGGTGTGTGTGTGTGTGTGTTCTCAGTGTGTGTGTGTGTGTGTTGTCGGTGTGTGTGTGTTTATGTGTTGTCGGTGTGTGTGTGTTGTCGTTGTGTGTGTGTGTGTGTGTGTGTTGTCGGTGTGTGTGTGTTGTCGGTGTGTGTGTGTGTGTGTGTGTTGTCGGTGTGTGTGTGTGTGTGTTGTCGGTGTGTGTGTGTGTGTTGTCGGTGTGTGTGTGTGTGTGTGGTCGGTGTGTGTGTGTGTGTTGTGTGTGTGTGTGTGTTGTCGGTGTGTGTGTGTTGTCGGTGTGTGTGTGTGTGTGTGTGTTGTCGGTGTGTGTGTGTGTGTGTTGTCGGTGTGTGTGTGTGTGTTGTCGGTGTGTGTGTGTGTGTGTGGTCGGTGTGTGTGTGTGTGTTGTGTGTGTGTGTGTGTTGTCGGTGTGTGTGTGTGTGTGTTGTCGGTGTGTGTGTGTGTGTGTTGTCGGTGTGTGTGTGTGTGTGTTGTCGGTGTGTGTGTGTGTGTTGTCGGTGTGTGTGTGTGTGTTGTCGGTGTGTGTGAGTGTTGTCGGTGTGTGTGTGTTGTCGGTGTGTGTGTGTGTGTGTGTGTGTGTTGTCGGTGTGTGCGTGTGTGTTGTCGGTGTGTGTGTTTGTTGTCGGTGTGTGTGTGTGTGTGTTGTCGGTGTGTGTGTGTGTGTGTGTGTGTGTGTTGTCGGTGTGTGTGTGTTGTCGGTGTGTGTGTGTGTGTGTGTTGTCGGTGTGTGTGTGTGTGTGTGTTGTCGGTGTGTGTGTGTGTCTGTTGTCGGTGTGTGTGTGTGTGTGTGTTGTCGGTGTGTGTGTGTGTGTTGTCGGTGTGTGTGTGTGTGTGTGTTGTTGTTGTGTGTGTGTGTGTGTGTTGTGTGTGTGTGTGTGTGTTGTCGGTGTGTGTGTGTGTGTTGTCGGTGTGTGTGTGTGTGTGCTGTCGGTGTGTGTGTGTGTGTGTTGTCTGTGTGTGTGTGTTGTCGGTGTGTGTGTGTGTGTGTGTGTGTTGTCGGTGTGTGTGTGTGTTGTCGGTGTGTGTGTGTGTGTGTGTTGTCAGTGTGTGTCTGTGTGTTATCGGTGTGTGTGTGTGTGTGTGTGTGTGTTGTCGGTGTGTGTGTGTGTGTGTTGCTGGTGTGTGTGTGTGTGTGTTGTCGGTGTGTGTGTGTGTGTGTTGTCGGTGTGTGTGTGTGTGTTGTGTGTGTGTGTGTGTGTGTTGTCGGTGTGTGTGTGTGTAGTCGGTGTGTGTGTGTGTGTGTGTGTTGTCGGTGTGTGTGTGTGTGTTGTCGGTGTGTGTGTGTGTGTGTTGTCGGTGTGTGTGTGTGTGTGTTGTCGGTGTGTGTGTGTGTGTTGCTGGTGTGTGTGTGTGTGTGTTGTCGGTGTGTGTGTGTGTGTGTGTGTTGTCGGTGTGTGTTTGTGTTGTCAGTGTGTGTATGTGTGTGTTGTCGGTGTGTGTGTGTGTGTGTGTGTGTGTGTTGTCGGTGTGTGTGTGTGTGTGTGTTGTCGGTGTGTGTGTGTTGTCGGTGTGTGTGTGTGTGTTGTCGGTGTGTGTGTGTGTGTGTTGTCGGTGTGTGTGTGTGTGTGTTGTGTGTGTGTGTGTTGTTGGTGTGTGTGTGTGTGTGTGCTGTCGGTTTGTGTGTGTGTTGTGTGTGTGTGTGTGTTGTCGGTGTGTGTGTGTGTGTGTTGTCGGTGTGTGTGTGTGTGTGTGTGTTGTCGGTGTGTGTGTGTTGTCGGTGTGTGTGTGTGTGTTGTCGGTGTGTGTGTGTGTGTGTGTTTTGTCGGTGTGTGTGTGTGTGTGTGTGTTGTCGGTGTGTGTGTGTGTTGTGTGTGTGTGTGTGTTGTCGGTGTGTGTGTGTGTGTGTTGTCGGTGTGTGTGTGTGTGTGTGTTGTCGGTGTGTGTGTGTTGTCGGTGTGTGTGTGTGTGTGTGTATTGTCGGTGTGTGTGTGTGTTGTCGGTGTGTGTGTGTGTGTGTTGTCAGTGTGTGTGTGTGTGTGTGTGTGTGTGTGTGTTGTCGGTGTGTGTGTGTGTGTGTGTGTGTTGTCGGTGTGTGTGTGTGTGTGTGTTGTCCGAGTGTGTGTGTGTGTGTGTGTTGTCGGTGTGTGTGTGTGTGTGTTGTCGGTGTGTGTGTATGTGTGTTGTCGGTGTGTGTGTGTGTGTGTTGTCGGTGTGTGTGTGTGTGTGTTGCTGGTGTGTGTGTGTGTGTGTTGTCGGTGTGTGTGTGTGTTGTCAGTGTGTGTGTGTGTGTGTGTTGTCGGTGTGTGTGTGTTTATGTGTTGTCGGTGTGTGTGTGTGTGTTGTCGGTGTGTGTGTGTGTGTGTGTTGTCGGTGTGTGTGTGTGTTGTCGGTGTGTGTGTGTTGTCGGTGTGTGTGTGTGTGTGTGTGTGTGTGTTGTCGGTGTGTGTGTGTGTTGTCGGTGTGTGTGTGTTGTCGGTGTGTGTGTGTGTGTGTTGTCGGTGTGTGTGTGTGTGTGTTGTCAGTGTGTGTGTGTGTGTGTGTGTGTGTGTGTGTTGTCGGTGTGTGTGTGTGTGTGTGTGTGTTGTCGGTGTGTGTGTGTGTGTGTGTTGTCCGAGTGTGTGTGTGTGTGTGTGTTGTCGGTGTGTGTGTGTTGTCGGTGTGTGTGTGTGTGTGTGTGTTGTCAGTGTGTGTCTGTGTGTTATCGGTGTGTGTGTGTGTGTGTGTGTTGTCGGTGTGTGTGTGTGTCTGTGTTGTCGGTGTGTGTGTGTGTGTGTTGTCGGTGTGTGTGTCTGTGTGTTGTCTGTGTGTGTGTGTTGTCAGTGTGTGTGTGTGTGTGTGTTGTCGGTGTGTGTGTGTGTTGTCAGTGTGTGTATGTGTGTGTTGTCGGTGTGTGTGTGTGTGTGTGTGTGGTGTGTGTGTGTTGTCGGTGTGTGTGTGTGTGTGTGTTGTCGGTGTGTGTGTGTTGTCGGTGTGTGTGTGTGTGTTGTCGGTGTGTGTGTGTGTGTGTTGTCGGTGTGTGTGTGTGTGTGTTGTGTGTGTGTGTGTTGTTGGTGTGTGTGTGTGTGTGTGTGCTGTCGGTTTGTGTGTGTGTTGTGTGTGTGTGTGTGTTGTCGGTGTGTGTGTGTGTGTGTTGTCGGTGTGTGTGTGTGTGTGTGTGTTGTCGGTGTGTGTGTGTTGTCGGTGTGTGTGTGTGTGTGTGTTGTCGGTGTGTGTGTGTGTGTGTTTTGTCTGTGTGTGTGTGTGTGTGTGTGTTGTCGGTGTGTGTGTGTGTGTGTTGTCGGTGTGTGTGTGTGTGTGTTGTCAGTGTGTGTGTGTGTGTGTGTGTGTGTGTGTGTTGTCGGTGTGTGTGTGTGTGTGTGTGTGTTGTCGGTGTGTGTGTGTGTGTTGTCGGTGTGTGTGTGTGTGTGTGTTGTAGGTGTGTGTGTGTTGTCGGTGTGTGTGTGTGTGTGTGTTGTCGGTGTGTGTGTGTGTAGTCGGTGTGTGTGTGTGTGTGTGTGTTGTCGGTGTGTGTGTGTGTGTTGTCGGTGTGTGTGTGTGTGTGTGTGTGTGTGTTGTCGGTGTGTGTGTGTGTTGTCGGTGTGTGTGTGTTGTGTGTGTGTGTGTGTGTTGTCGGTGTGTGTGTGTGTGTTGTCGGTGTGTGTGTGTGTGTTGTCGGTGTGTGTGTGTTGTCGGTGTGTTTGTGTGTGTGTGTTGTCGTTGTGTGTGTGTGTGTGTTGTCGGTGTGTGTGTGTGTGTTGTGTGTGTGTGTGTTGTCGGTGTGTGTGTGTGTTGTCGGTGTGTGTGTGTGTGTGTTATCGGTGTGTGTGTGTGTGTGTGTGTGTGTGTTGTCGGTGTGTGTGTTTGTCTGTGTTGTCGGTGTGTGTGTGTGTGTGTTGTCGGTGTGTGTGTGTGTGTTGTCTGTGTGTGTGTGTTGTCAGTGTGTGTGTGTGTGTGTGTGTGTGTTGTCAGTGTGTGTATGTGTGTGTTGTCGGTGTGTGTGTGTGTGTGTGTGTGTTGTCGGTGTGTGTGTGTTTGTTGTCGGTGTGTGTGTGTTGTCGGTGTGTGTGTGTATGTGGTGTCGGTGTGTGTGTGTGTGTGTGTGTGTGTTGTCGGTGTGTGTGTGTGTGTTGTCGGTGTGTGTGTGTTGTCGGTGTGTGTGTGTGTGTGTGTTGTCGGTGTGTGTGTGTGTGTTGCCGGTGTGTGTGTGTGTGTGTGTTGTCGGTGTGTGTGTGTTGTCGGTGTGTGTGTGTGTGTGTGTTGTCGGTGTGTGTGTGTGTAGTCGGTGTGTGTGTGTGTGTGTGTGTTGTCGGTGTGTGTGTGTGTGTTGTCGGTGTGTGTGTGTGTGTGTGTGTGTGTTGTCGGTGTGTGTGTGTGTTGTCGGTGTGTGTGTGTTGTGTGTGTGTGTGTGTGTTGTCGGTGTGTGTGTGTGTGTTGTCGGTGTGTGTGTGTGTGTTGTCGGTGTGTGTGTGTTGTCGGTGTGTTTGTGTGTGTGTGTTGTCGTTGTGTGTGTGTGTGTGTTGTCGGTGTGTGTGTGTGTGTTGTGTGTGTGTGTGTTGTCGGTGTGTGTGTGTGTTGTCGGTGTGTGTGTGTGTGTGTTATCGGTGTGTGTGTGTGTGTGTGTGTGTGTTGTCGGTGTGTGTGTTTGTCTGTGTTGTCGGTGTGTGTGTGTGTGTGTTGTCGGTGTGTGTGTGTGTGTTGTCTGTGTGTGTGTGTTGTCAGTGTGTGTGTGTGTGTGTGTGTGTGTTGTCAGTGTGTGTATGTGTGTGTTGTCGGTGTGTGTGTGTGTGTGTGTGTGTTGTCGGTGTGTGTGTGTTTGTTGTCGGTGTGTGTGTGTTGTCGGTGTGTGTGTGTATGTGTTGTCGGTGTGTGTGTGTGTGTGTGTGTGTGTGTGTTGTCGGTGTGTGTGTGTGTGTTGTCGGTGTGTGTGTGTTGTCGGTGTGTGTGTGTGTGTATGTTGTCGGTGTGTGTGTATGTTGTCAGTGTGTGTGTGTGTGTTGTCGGTGTGTGTGTGTTTATGTGTTGTCGGTGTGTGTGTGTGTGTTGTCGGTGTGTGTGTGTGTGTTGTCGGTGTGTGTGTGTTGTCGGTGTGTGTCTGTGTGTGTGTGTGTGTGTGTGTGTGTTGTCGGTGTGTGCGTGTGTGTTGTCGGTGTGTGTGTGTGTGTTGTCGGTGTGTGTGTGTGTGTGTTGTCGGTGTGTGTGTGAGTGTGTGTGTTGTCGGTGTGTGTGTGTGTGTTGTCGGTGTGTGTGTGTGTGTGTTGTCGGTGTGTGTGTGTGTGTGTTCTCAGTGTGTGTGTGTGTGTGTTGTCGGTGTGTGTGTGTTTATGTGTTGTCGGTGTGTGTGTGTTGTCGTTGTGTGTGTGTGTGTGTTGACGGTGTGTGTGTGTGTGTGTGTTGTTGGTGTGTGTGTGTTGTCGGTGTGTGTGTGTGTGTGTTGTCGGTGTCTGTGTGTGTGTGTTGTCGGTGTGTGTGTGTGTGTGTTGTCAGTGTGTGTGTGTGTGTGTGTTGTCGGTGTGTGTGTGTGTGTGTGTGTTGTCGGTGTGTGTGTGTGTGTGTGTTGTCGGTGTGTGTGTGTGTGTGTTGTCGGTGTGTGTGTGTGTGTATTGTCGGTGTGTGTGTGTGTGTGTTGCTGGTGCGTGTGTGTGTGTGTTGTCGGTGTGTGTGTGTGTTGTCGGTGTGTGTGTGTGTGGGTTGTCGGTGTGTGTGTGTGTGTTGTCGGTGTGTATGTGTGTGTTGTCGGTGTGTGTGTGTGTGTGTTGTAGGTGTGTTTGTGTGTGTGTGTTGTCGGTGTGTATGTGTGTGTGTTGTCGGTGTGTGTGTGTGTTGTGTGTGTGTGTGTTGTCGGTGTGTGTGTGTGTGTGTTGTCGGTGTGTGTGTGTGTGTGTTGTCGGTGTGTGTGTGTTTTGTCGGTGTGTGTGTGTGTGTTGTCGGTGTGTGTGTGTGTGTTGTCAGTGTGTGTGTGTGTGTGTTGTCGGTGTGTGTGTGTGTGTTGTCGGTGTGTGTGTGTGTGTGTTGCTGGTGTGTGTGTGTGTGTGTGTTGTCGGTGTGTGTGTGTGTGTTGTCGGTTTGTGTTTGTGTGTGTTGTCGGTGTGTTTGTGTGTGTGTTGTCGGTGTGTGTGTGTGTGTTGTCGGTGTGTGTTTGTGTGTGTTGTCGGTGTGTTTGTGTGTGTGTTGTCGGTGTGTGTGTGTGTGTGTGTGTGTGTGTTGTCGGTGTGTGTGTGTGTGTGTGTTGTGTGTGTGTGTTGTCGGTGTGTGTGTGTGTTGTCGATGTGTGTGTGTGTGTGTGTTGTCAGTGTGTGTGTGTTGTCGGTGTGTGTGTGTGTGTTGTCGGTGTGTGTGTGTTGTCGGTGTGTGTGTGTGTGTTGTCGGTGTGTGTGTGTGTGTGTTGTCGGTGTGTGTGTGTGTGTGTGTGTTGTGTGTGTGTGTGTTGTCGGTGTTTGTGTGTGTGTGTGCTGTCGGTTTGTGTGTGTGTGTGTGTTGTCTGTGTGTGTGTGTTGTCGGTGTGTGTGTGTGTGTTGTCGGTGTGGGTGTGTGTTGTCGATGTGTGTGTATGTGTTGTCAGTGTGTGTCTGTGTGTTATTGGTGTGTGTGTGTGTGTGTGTTGTCGGTGTGTGTGTGTGTCTGTGTTGTCGGTGTGTGTGTGTGTGTGTTGTCGGTGTGTGTGTTGTCTGTGTGTGTGTGTTGTCAGTGTGTGTGTGTGTGTGTGTTGTCGGTGTGTGTGTGTGTGTGTGTGTGTTGTCAGTTTGTGTATGTGTGTGTTGTCGGTGTGTGTGTGTGTGTGTGTGTGTGTGTTGTCGGTGTGTTTGTGTGTTTTGTCGGTGTGTGTTAGTGTGTGTTGTCGGTGTGTGTGTGTGTGTTGTCAGTGTGTGTGTGTGTGTTGTCGGTGTGTGTGTGTGTGTGTGTGTTGTCGGTGTGTGTGTGTGTGTGTTGTCGGTGTGTGTGTGTGTGTTGTCGGTGTGTGTGTGTGTTGTCGGTGTGTTGTCGGTGTGTGTGTGTGTGTGTGGTCGGTGTGTGTGTGTGTGTTGTCGGTGTGTGTGTGTGTTGTCGGTGTGTGTGTGTGTGTGTTGTCGGTGTGTGTGTGTGTTGTCGGTGTGTGTGTGTGTGTGTTGTGTGTGTGTGTGTGTGTTGTCGGTGTGTGTGTGTGTGTGTGCTGTCGGTGTGTGTGTGTGTGTGTGAGTGTTGTCTGTGTGTGTGTGTTGTCGGTGTGTGTGTGTGTGTGTGTTGTCGGTGTGTGTGTGTGTGTGTTGTCGGTGTGTGTGTGTGTGTGTTGTCAGTGTGTGTCTGTGTGTTATCAGGTGTGTGTGTGTGTGTGTGTGTGTGTGTGTGTTGTCGGTGTGTGTGTGTGTGTTGTCTGTGTGTGTGTGTGTGTGTTGTCAGTGTGTGTGTGTGTTGTCGGTGTGTGTGTGTGTGTGTGTGTGTTGTCAGTGTGTGTATGTGTGTGTTGTCGGTGTGTGTGTGTGTGTGTTGTCGGTGTGTGTGTGTGAATGTTGTCGGTGTGTGTGTGTTGTCGGTGTGTGTGTGTGTTTGTTGTCGGTGTGTGTGTGTGTGTGTGTGTGTGTTGTCGGTGTGTGTGTGTTGTCGGTGTGTGTGTGTTGTCGGTGTGTGTGTGTGTGTGTGTTGTCGGTGTGTGTGTGTGTGTTGTCAGTGTGTGTGTGTGTGTTGTCGGTGTGTGTGTGTTTATGTGTTGTCGGTGTGTGTGTGTGTGTTGTCGGTGTGTGTGTGTGTGTGTGTTGTCGGTGTGTGTGTGTGTTGTCGGTGTGTGTGTGTTGTCGGTGTGTGTAGGTGTGTGTGTGTGTGTTGTCGGTGTGTGTGTGTGTGTGTTTTGTCGGTGTGTGTGTGTTGTCGGTGTGTGTGTGTGTGTGTTGTCGGTGTGTGTGTGTGTGTTGTGTGTGTGTGTGTTGTCGGTGTGTGTGTGTGTGTGTTGTCGGTGTGTGTGTGTGTGTGTGTTGTCGGTGTGTGTGTGTTGTCGGTGTGTGTGTGTGTGTGTGTGTTATCGGTGTGTGTGTGTGTTGTCGGTGTGTGTGTGTGTGTGTGTGTTGTCAGTGTGTGTGTGTGTGTGTGTGTGTGTTGTCGGTGTGTGTGTGTGTGTGTGTTGTCAGTGTGTGTGTGTGTGTGTGTGTTGTCGGTGTGTGTGTGTGTGTGTGTGTGTTGTCGGTGTGTGTGTGTGTGTTGTCGGTGTGTGTGTGTGTGTTGTCGGTGTGTGTGAGTGTGTGTTGTCGGTGTGTGTGTGTGTGTGTTGCTGGTGTGTGTGTGTGTGTTGCTGGTGTTTGTTTGTGTATGTGTTGTCGGTGTGTGTGTGTGTGTGTGTGTTGTCGGTGTGTGTGTGTGTGTTGTCGTTGTGTTTTTGTGTGTGTGTTGTCGTTGTATGTGTGTGTGTGTTGTCGGTGTGTGTGTGTGTTGTGTGTGTGTGTGTGTTGTCAGTGTGTGTGTGTGTTGTCGGTGTGTGTGTGTGTGTGTTGTCGGTGTGTGTGTGTGTGTGTGTTGTCAGTGTGTGTGTGTGTGTGTGTGTGTTGTCGGTGTGTGTGTGTGTGTGTGTTGTCGGTGTGTGTGTGTGTGTGTTGTCGGTGTGTGTGTGTGTGTTGTCGGTGTGTGTGTGTGTAGTCGGTGTGTGTGTGTGTGTGTGTTGTCGGTGTGTGTGTGTGTGTTGTCGGTGTGTGTGTGTGTGTGTGTGTGTTGTCGGTGTGTGTGTGTGTTGTCGGTGTGTGTGTGTTGTGTGTGTGTGTGTGTTGTCGGTGTGTGTGTGTGTGTTGTCGGTGTGTGTGTGTGTGTTGTCGGTGTGTGTGTGTGTGTGTTGTCGGTGTGTTTGTGTGTGTGTGTTGTCGTTGTGTGTGTGTGTGTGTTGTCGGTGTGTGTGTGTGTGTTGTGTGTGTGTGTGTTGTCGGTGTGTGTGTGTGTTGTCGGTGTGTGTGTGTGTGTGTTGTCGGTGTGTGTGTGTGTGTTGTCGGTGTGTGTGAGTGTTGTCGGTGTGTGTGTGTTGTCGGTGTGTGTCTGTGTGTGTGTGTGTGTGTGTGTGTGTGTGTGTTGTCGGTGTGTGCGTGTGTGTTGTCGGTGTGTGTGTGTGTGTTGTCGGTGTGTGTGTGTGTGTGTTGTCGGTGTGTGTGTGAGTGTGTGCGTTGTCGGTGTGTGTGTGTGTGTTGTCGGTGTGTGTGTGTGTGTTGTCGGTGTGTGTGTGTGTGTGTTCTCAGTGTGTGTGTGTGTGTGTTGTCGGTGTGTGTGTGTTTATGTGTTGTCGGTGTGTGTGTGTTGTCGTTGTGTGTGTGTGTGTGTGTGTTGTCGGTGTGTGTGTGTGTTGTCGGTGTGTGTGTGTTGTCGGTGTGTGTGTGTGTGTGTGTGTTGTCGGTGTGTGTGTGTGTGTGTTGTCGGTGTGTGTGTGTGTGTTGTCGGTGTGTGTGTGTGTGTGTTGTCGGTGTGTGTGTGTGTTGTGTGTGTGTGTGTTGTCGGTGTGTGTGTGTGTGTGTTGTCGGTGTGTGTGTGTGTGTGTTGTCGGTGTGTGTGTGTGTTGTCGGTGTGTGTGTGTGTGTTGTCGGTGTGTGTGTGTGTGTTGTCGGTGTGTGTGAGTGTTGTCGGTGTGTGTGTGTTGTCGGTGTGTGTGTGTGTGTGTGTGTGTGTGTGTGTTGTCGGTGTGTGTGTGTGTGTTGTCGGTGTGTGTGTTTGTTGTCGGTGTGTGTGTGTGTGTGTTATCGGTGTGTGTGTGTGTGTGTTGTAGGTGTGTTTGTGTGTGTGTGTTGTCGGTGTGTATGTGTGTGTGTTGTCGGTGTGTGTGTGTGTTGTGTGTGTGTGTGTTGTCGGTGTGTGTGTGTGTGTGTTGTCGGTGTGTGTGTGTGTGTGTTGTCGGTGTGTGTGTGTTTTGTCGGTGTGTGTGTGTGTGTTGTCGGTGTGTGTGTGTGTGTTGTCAGTGTGTGTGTGTGTGTGTTGTCGGTGTGTGTGTGTGTGTGTGTGTTGTCGGTGTGTGTGTGTGTGTGTTGCTGGTGTGTGTGTGTGTGTGTGTTGTCGGTGTGTGTGTGTGTGTTGTCGGTTTGTGTTTGTGTGTGTTGTCGGTGTGTTTGTGTGTGTGTTGTCGGTGTGTGTGTGTGTGTTGTCGGTGTGTGTTTGTGTGTGTTGTCGGTGTGTTTGTGTGTGTGTTGTCGGTGTGTGTGTGTGTGTGTGTGTGTGTGTGTTGTCGGTGTGTGTGTGTGTGTGTGTTGTGTGTGTGTGTGTTGTCGGTGTGTGTGTGTGTTGTCGATATGTGTGTGTGTGTGTGTTGTCAGTGTGTGTGTGTTGTCGGTGTGTGTGTGTGTGTTGTCGGTGTGTGTGTGTTGTCGGTGTGTGTGTGTGTGTTGTCGGTGTGTGTGTGTGTGTGTTGTCGGTGTGTGTGTGTGTGTGTGTGTTGTGTGTGTGTGTGTTGTCGGTGTTTGTGTGTGTGTGTGCTGTCGGTTTGTGTGTGTGTGTGTGTTGTCTGTGTGTGTGTGTTGTCGGTGTGTGTGTGTGTGTTGTCGGTGTGGGTGTGTGTTGTCGATGTGTGTGTATGTGTTGTCAGTGTGTGTCTGTGTGTTATTGGTGTGTGTGTGTGTGTGTGTTGTCGGTGTGTGTGTGTGTCTGTGTTGTCGGTGTGTGTGTGTGTGTGTTGTCGGTGTGTGTGTTGTCTGTGTGTGTGTGTTGTCAGTGTGTGTGTGTGTGTGTGTTGTCGGTGTGTGTGTGTGTGTGTGTGTGTTGTCAGTTTGTGTATGTGTGTGTTGTCGGTGTGTGTGTGTGTGTGTGTGTTGTCGGTGTGTTTGTGTGTTTTGTCGGTGTGTGTTAGTGTGTGTTGTCGGTGTGTGTGTGTGTGTTGTCAGTGTGTGTGTGTGTGTTGTCGGTGTGTGTGTGTGTGTGTGTGTTGTCGGTGTGTGTGTGTGTGTGTTGCTGGTGTGTGTGTGTGTGTGTGTGTGTTGTCGGTGTGTGTGTGTGTGTTTTCGGTGTGTGTGTGTGTTGTCGGTGTGTTGTCGGTGTGTGTGTGTGTGTGTGGTCGGTGTGTGTGTGTGTGTTGTCGGTGTGTGTGTGTGTTGTCGGTGTGTGTGTGTGTGTGTTGTCGGTGTGTGTGTGTGTTGTCGGTGTGTGTGTGTGTGTGTTGTGTGTGTGTGTGTGTGTTGTCGGTGTGTGTGTGTGTGTGTGCTGTCGGTGTGTGTGTGTGTGTGTGAGTGTTGTCTGTGTGTGTGTGTTGTCGGTGTGTGTGTGTGTGTGTGTTGTCGGTGTGTGTGTGTGTGTTTTGTCGGTGTGTGTGTGTGTGTGTTATCAGTGTGTGTCTGTGTGTTATCAGTGTGTGTGTGTGTGTGTGTGTGTGTGTGTGTTGTCGGTGTGTGTGTGTGTGTTGTCTGTGTGTGTGTGTGTGTGTTGTCAGTGTGTGTGTGTGTTGTCGGTGTGTGTGTGTGTGTGTGTGTTGTCAGTGTGTGTATGTGTGTGTTGTCGGTGTGTGTGTGTGTGTGTTGTCGGTGTGTGTGTGTGAATGTTGTCGGTGTGTGTGTGTTGTCGGTGTGTGTGTGTGTTTGTTGTCGGTGTGTGTGTGTGTGTGTGTGTGTGTTGTCGGTGTGTGTGTGTTGTCGGTGTGTGTGTGTTGTCGGTGTGTGTGTGTGTGTGTGTTGTCGGTGTGTGTGTGTGTGTTGTCAGTGTGTGTGTGTGTGTTGTCGGTGTGTGTGTGTTTATGTGTTGTCGGTGTGTGTGTGTGTGTTGTCGGTGTGTGTGTGTGTGTGTGTTGTCGGTGTGTGTGTGTGTTGTCGGTGTGTGTGTGTTGTCGGTGTGTGTGTGTGTGTTGTCAGTGTGTGTGTGTGTTGTCGGTGTGTGTGTGTTTATGTGTTGTCGGTGTGTGTGTGTGTGTTGTCGGTGTGTGTGTGTGTGTGTTTTGTCGGTGTGTGTGTGTTGTCGGTGTGTGTGTGTGTGTGTTGTCGGTGTGTGTGTGTGTGTTGTGTGTGTGTGTGTTGTCGGTGTGTGTGTGTGTGTGTTGTCGGTGTGTGTGTGTGTGTGTGTTGTCGGTGTGTGTGTGTTGTCGGTGTGTGTGTGTGTGTGTGTGTTATCGGTGTGTGTGTGTGTGTTGTCGGTGTGTGTGTGTGTGTGTGTGTTGTCAGTGTGTGTGTGTGTGTGTGTGTGTGTGTTGTCGGTGTGTGTGTGTGTGTGTGTTGTCAGTGTGTGTGTGTGTGTGTGTGTGTTGTCGGTGTGTGTGTGTGTGTGTGTGTGTTGTCGGTGTGTGTGTGTGTGTTGTCGTTGTGTTTTGTGTGTGTGTGTTGTCGTTGTATGTGTGTGTGTGTTGTCGGTGTGTGTGTGTGTGTTGTCAGTGTGTGTGTGTGTTGTCGGTGTGTGTGTGTGTGTGTTGTCGGTGTGTGTGTGTGTGTGTGTTGTCAGTGTGTGTGTGTGTGTGTGTGTGTTGTCGGTGTGTGTGTGTGTGTGTGTTGTCGGTGTGTGTGTGTGTGTGTTGTCGGTGTGTGTGTGTGTGTTGTCGGTGTGTGTGTGTGTAGTCGGTGTGTGTGTGTGTGTGTGTTGTCGGTGTGTGTGTGTGTGTTGTCGGTGTGTGTGTGTGTGTGTGTTGTCGGTGTGTGTGTGTGTTGTCGGTGTGTGTGTGTTGTGTGTGTGTGTGTGTTGTCGGTGTGTGTGTGTGTGTTGTCGGTGTGTGTGTGTGTGTTGTCGGTGTGTGTGTGTGTGTGTTGTCGGTGTGTTTGTGTGTGTGTGTTGTCGTTGTGTGTGTGTGTGTGTTGTCGGTGTGTGTGTGTGTGTTGTGTGTGTGTGTGTTGTCGGTGTGTGTGTGTGTTGTCGGTGTGTGTGTGTGTGTGTTGTCGGTGTGTGTGTGTGTGTTGTCGGTGTGTGTGAGTGTTGTCGGTGTGTGTGTGTTGTCGGTGTGTGTCTGTGTGTGTGTGTGTGTGTGTGTGTGTGTGTGTGTTGTCGGTGTGTGCGTGTGTGTTGTCGGTGTGTGTGTGTGTGTTGTCGGTGTGTGTGTGTGTGTGTTGTCGGTGTGTATGTGAGTGTGTGTGTTGTCGGTGTGTGTGTGTGTGTTGTCGGTGTGTGTGTGTGTGTGTTGTCGGTGTGTGTGTGTGTGTGTTCTCAGTGTGTGTGTGTGTGTGTTGTCGGTGTGTGTGTGTTTATGTGTTGTCGGTGTGTGTGTGTTGTCGTTGTGTGTGTGTGTGTGTGTGTTGTCGGTGTGTGTGTGTGTTGTCGGTGTGTGTGTGTTGTCGGTGTGTGTGTGTGTGTGTGTGTTGTCGGTGTGTGTGTGTGTTGTCGGTGTGTGTGTGTGTGTTGTCGGTGTGTGTGTGTGTGTGTTGTCGGTGTGTGTGTGTGTTGTGTGTGTGTGTGTTGTCGGTGTGTGTGTGTGTGTGTTGTCGGTGTGTGTGTGTGTGTGTTGTCGGTGTGTGTGTGTGTTGTCGGTGTGTGTGTGTGTGTTGTCGGTGTGTGTGTGTTGTCGGTGTGTGTGAGTGTTGTCGGTGTGTGTGTGTTGTCGGTGTGTGTGTGTGTGTGTGTGTGTGTGTGTGTTGTCGGTGTGTGTGTGTGTGTTGTCGGTGTGTGTGTGTGTGTGTTATCGGTGTGTGTGTGTGTGTGTGTGTGTTGTCGGTGTGTGTGTGTGTTGTCGGTGTGTGTGTGTGTGTGTTGTCGGTGTGTGTGTGTGTGTTGTCGGTGTGTGTGTGTGTGTGTTGTGTGTGTGTGTGTGTGTTGTCGGTGTGTGTGTGTGTGTGTGCTGTCGGTGTGTGTGTGTGTGTGAGTGTTGTCTGTGTGTGTGTGTTGTCGGTGTGTGTGTGTGTGTGTGTGTGTTGTCGGTGTGTGTGTGTGTGTGTTGTCGGTGTGTGTGTGTGTGTGTTGTCAGTGTGTGTCTGTGTGTTATCAGGTGTGTGTGTGTGTGTGTGTGTGTGTGTTGTCGGTGTGTGTGTGTGTGTTGTCTGTGTGTGTGTGTGTGTGTGTTGTCAGTGTATGTGTGTGTTGTCGGTGTGTGTGTGTGTGTGTGTTGTGTGTGTGTGTGTTGTCGGTGTGTGTGTGTGTGTGTGCTGTCGGTTTGTGTGTGTGTGTGTGTTGTCTGTGTGTGTGTGTTGTCGGTGTGTGTGTGTGTGTTGTCGGTGTGGGTGTGTGTTGTCGATGTGTGTGTATGTGTTGTCAGTGTGTGTCTGTGTGTTATTGGTGTGTGTGTGTGTGTGTGTTGTCGGTGTGTGTGTGTGTCTGTGTTGTCGGTGTGTGTGTGTGTGTGTTGTCGGTGTGTGTGTTGTCTGTGTGTGTGTGTTGTCAGTGTGTGTGTGTGTGTGTGTTGTCGGTGTGTGTGTGTGTGTGTGTTGTCAGTTTGTGTGTGTGTGTGTGTGTGTGTGTGTGTTGTCGGTGTGTGTGTGTGTGTTGTCGGTGTGTGTGTGTGTTGTCGGTGTTTGTGTGTTGTCGGGGTGTGTGTGTGTGTGTGTGTGTGTGTGTTGTCGGTGTGTGTGTGTGTGTGTTGTCGGTGTGTGTGTGTGTGTTGTCGGTGTGTGGGTGTGTGTGTTGTCGGTGTGTGTGTGTGTGTTGTGTGTGTGTGTTGTCGGTGTGTGTGTGTGTGTGTTGTCGGTGTGTGTGTGTGTGTGTGTGTGTTGTCGGTGTGTGTGTTGTCGGTGTGTGTGTGTGTGTGTGTGTTGTCGGTGTGTGTGTGTGTGTGTTGTCGGTGTTTGTGTGTGTGTGTGTTGTCAGTGTGTGTGTGTGTGTGTGTTGTCGGTGTGTGTTTGTGTGTGTTGTCGGTGTGTGTGTGTGTGTGTTGTCGGTGTGTGTGTATGTGTGTTGTCGGTGTGTGTGTGTGTGTGTTGTCGGTGTGTGTGTGTGTGTGTTGCTGGTGTGTGTGTGTGTGTGTTGTCGGTGTGTGTGTGTGTGTGTTGTCGGTGTGTGTGTGTGTGTTGTGTGTGTGTGTGTGTGTGTTGTCGGTGTGTGTGTGTGTAGTCGGTGTGTGTGTGTGTGTGTGTGTTGTCGGTGTGTGTGTGTGTGTTGTCGGTGTGTGTGTGTGTGTGTTGTCGGTGTGTGTGTGTGTGTGTTGTCGGTGTGTGTGTGTGTGTTGCTGGTGTGTGTGTGTGTGTGTTGTCGGTGTGTGTGTGTGTGTGTGTGTTGTCGGTGTGTGTGTGTGTTGTCAGTGTGTGTATGTGTGTGTTGTCGGTGTGTGTGTGTGTGTGTGTGTGTGTTGTCGGTGTGTGTGTGTGTGTGTGTTGTCGGTGTGTGTGTGTTGTCGGTGTGTGTGTGTGTGTTGTCGGTGTGTGTGTGTGTGTGTTGTCGGTGTGTGTGTGTGTGTGTTGTGTGTGTGTGTGTTGTTGGTTTGTGTGTGTGTGTGTGCTGTCGGTTTGTGTGTGTGTTGTGTGTGTGTGTGTGTTGTCGGTGTGTGTGTGTGTGTGTTGTCGGTGTGTGTGTGTGTGTGTGTGTTGTCGGTGTGTGTGTGTGTGTGTGTGTTGTCAGTGTGTGTATGTGTGTGTTGTCGGTGTGTGTGTGTGTGTGTTGTCGGTGTGTGTGTGTGAATGTTGTCGGTGTGTGTGTGTTGTCGGTGTGTGTGTGTGTTTGTTGTCGGTGTGTGTGTGTGTGTGTGTGTGTGTTGTCGGTGTGTGTGTGTTGTCGGTGTGTGTGTGTTGTCGGTGTGTGTGTGTGTGTGTGTTGTCGGTGTGTGTGTGTGTGTTGTCAGTGTGTGTGTGTGTGTTGTCGGTGTGTGTGTGTTTATGTGTTGTCGGTGTGTGTGTGTGTGTTGTCGGTGTGTGTGTGTGTGTGTGTTGTCGGTGTGTGTGTGTGTTGTCGGTGTGTGTGTGTTGTCGGTGTGTGTGTGTGTGTTGTCAGTGTGTGTGTGTGTGTTGTCGGTGTGTGTGTGTTTATGTGTTGTCGGTGTGTGTGTGTGTGTTGTCGGTGTGTGTGTGTGTGTGTTTTGTCGGTGTGTGTGTGTTGTCGGTGTGTGTGTGTGTGTGTTGTCGGTGTGTGTGTGTGTGTTGTGTGTGTGTGTGTTTTCGGTGTGTGTGTGTGTGTGTTGTCGGTGTGTGTGTGTGTGTGTGTTGTCGGTGTGTGTGTGTTGTCGGTGTGTGTGTGTGTGTGTGTGTTATCGGTGTGTGTGTGTGTTGTCGGTGTGTGTGTGTGTGTGTGTGTTGTCAGTGTGTGTGTGTGTGTGTGTGTGTGTTGTCGGTGTGTGTGTGTGTGTGTGTTGTCAGTGTGTGTGTGTGTGTGTGTGTTGTCGGTGTGTGTGTGTGTGTGTGTGTGTGTTGTCGGTGTGTGTGTGTGTGTTGTCGGTGTGTGTGTGTGTGTTGTCGGTGTGTGTGAGTGTGTGTTGTCGGTGTGTGTGTGTGTGTGTTGCTGGTGTGTGTGTGTGTGTTGCTGGTGTTTGTTTGTGTATGTGTTGTCGGTGTGTGTGTGTGTGTGTTGTCGGTGTGTGTGTGTGTGTTGTCGTTGTGTTTGTGTGTGTGTGTTGTCGTTGTATGTGTGTGTGTGTTGTCGGTGTGTGTGTGTGTGTTGTCAGTGTGTGTGTGTGTTGTCGGTGTGTGTGTGTGTGTGTTGTCGGTGTGTGTGTGTGTGTGTGTTGTCAGTGTGTGTGTGTGTGTGTGTGTGTTGTCGGTGTGTGTGTGTGTGTGTGTTGTCGGTGTGTGTGTGTGTGTGTTGTCGGTGTGTGTGTGTGTGTTGTCGGTGTGTGTGTGTGTAGTCGGTGTGTGTGTGTGTGTGTGTTGTCGGTGTGTGTGTGTGTGTTGTCGGTGTGTGTGTGTGTGTGTGTTGTCGGTGTGTGTGTGTGTGTGTGTGTTGTCGGTGTGTGTGTGTGTGTTGTCGGTGTGTGTGTGTGTGTGTTGTCGGTGTGTGTGTGTGTGTGTTGTCGGTGTGTGTGTGTGTGTTGCTGGTGTGTGTGTGTGTGTGTTGTCGGTGTGTGTGTGTGTGTGTGTGTTGTCGGTGTGTGTGTGTGTTGTCAGTGTGTGTATGTGTGTGTTGTCGGTGTGTGTGTGTGTGTGTGTGTGTGTTGTCGGTGTGTGTGTGTGTGTGTGTTGTCGGTGTGTGTGTGTTGTCGGTGTGTGTGTGTGTGTTGTCGGTGTGTGTGTGTGTGTGTTGTCGGTGTGTGTGTGTGTGTGTTGTGTGTGTGTGTGTTGTTGGTTTGTGTGTGTGTGTGTGCTGTCGGTTTGTGTGTGTGTTGTGTGTGTGTGTGTGTTGTCGGTGTGTGTGTGTGTGTGTTGTCGGTGTGTGTGTGTGTGTGTGTGTTGTCGGTGTGTGTGTGTGTGTGTGTGTTGTCAGTGTGTGTATGTGTGTGTTGTCGGTGTGTGTGTGTGTGTGTTGTCGGTGTGTGTGTGTGAATGTTGTCGGTGTGTGTGTGTTGTCGGTGTGTGTGTGTGTTTGTTGTCGGTGTGTGTGTGTGTGTGTGTGTGTGTTGTCGGTGTGTGTGTGTTGTCGGTGTGTGTGTGTTGTCGGTGTGTGTGTGTGTGTGTGTTGTCGGTGTGTGTGTGTGTGTTGTCAGTGTGTGTGTGTGTGTTGTCGGTGTGTGTGTGTTTATGTGTTGTCGGTGTGTGTGTGTGTGTTGTCGGTGTGTGTGTGTGTGTGTGTTGTCGGTGTGTGTGTGTGTTGTCGGTGTGTGTGTGTTGTCGGTGTGTGTGTGTGTGTTGTCAGTGTGTGTGTGTGTGTTGTCGGTGTGTGTGTGTTTATGTGTTGTCGGTGTGTGTGTGTGTGTTGTCGGTGTGTGTGTGTGTGTGTTTTGTCGGTGTGTGTGTGTTGTCGGTGTGTGTGTGTGTGTGTTGTCGGTGTGTGTGTGTGTGTTGTGTGTGTGTGTGTTGTCGGTGTGTGTGTGTGTGTGTTGTCGGTGTGTGTGTGTGTGTGTGTTGTCGGTGTGTGTGTGTTGTCGGTGTGTGTGTGTGTGTGTGTGTTATCGGTGTGTGTGTGTGTTGTCGGTGTGTGTGTGTGTGTGTGTGTTGTCAGTGTGTGTGTGTGTGTGTGTGTGTGTTGTCGGTGTGTGTGTGTGTGTGTGTTGTCAGTGTGTGTGTGTGTGTGTGTGTTGTCGGTGTGTGTGTGTGTGTGTGTGTGTTGTCGGTGTGTGTGTGTGTGTTGTCGGTGTGTGTGTGTGTGTTGTCGGTGTGTGTGAGTGTGTGTTGTCGGTGTGTGTGTGTGTGTGTTGCTGGTGTGTGTGTGTGTGTTGCTGGTGTTTGTTTGTGTATGTGTTGTCGGTGTGTGTGTGTGTGTGTTGTCGGTGTGTGTGTGTGTGTTGTCGTTGTGTTTGTGTGTGTGTGTTGTCGTTGTATGTGTGTGTGTGTTGTCGGTGTGTGTGTGTGTGTTGTCAGTGTGTGTGTGTGTTGTCGGTGTGTGTGTGTGTGTGTTGTCGGTGTGTGTGTGTGTGTGTGTTGTCAGTGTGTGTGTGTGTGTGTGTGTGTTGTCGGTGTGTGTGTGTGTGTGTGTTGTCGGTGTGTGTGTGTGTGTGTTGTCGGTGTGTGTGTGTGTGTTGTCGGTGTGTGTGTGTGTAGTCGGTGTGTGTGTGTGTGTGTGTTGTCGGTGTGTGTGTGTGTGTTGTCGGTGTGTGTGTGTGTGTGTGTTGTCGGTGTGTGTGTGTGTTGTCGGTGTGTGTGTGTTGTGTGTGTGTGTGTGTTGTCGGTGTGTGTGTGTGTGTTGTCGGTGTGTGTGTGTGTGTTGTCGGTGTGTGTGTGTGTGTGTTGTCGGTGTGTTTGTGTGTGTGTGTTGTCGTTGTGTGTGTGTGTGTGTTGTCGGTGTGTGTGTGTGTGTTGTGTGTGTGTGTGTTGTCGGTGTGTGTGTGTGTTGTCGGTGTGTGTGTGTGTGTGTTGTCGGTGTGTGTGTGTGTGTTGTCGGTGTGTGTGAGTGTTGTCGGTGTGTGTGTGTTGTCGGTGTGTGTCTGTGTGTGTGTGTGTGTGTGTGTGTGTGTGTGTTGTCGGTGTGTGCGTGTGTGTTGTCGGTGTGTGTGTGTGTGTTGTCGGTGTGTGTGTGTGTGTGTTGTCGGTGTGTATGTGAGTGTGTGTGTTGTCGGTGTGTGTGTGTGTGTTGTCGGTGTGTGTGTGTGTGTGTTGTCGGTGTGTGTGTGTGTGTGTTCTCAGTGTGTGTGTGTGTGTGTTGTCGGTGTGTGTGTGTTTATGTGTTGTCGGTGTGTGTGTGTTGTCGTTGTGTGTGTGTGTGTGTGTGTTGTCGGTGTGTGTGTGTGTTGTCGGTGTGTGTGTGTTGTCGGTGTGTGTGTGTGTGTGTGTGTTGTCGGTGTGTGTGTGTGTTGTCGGTGTGTGTGTGTGTGTTGTCGGTGTGTGTGTGTGTGTGTTGTCGGTGTGTGTGTGTGTTGTGTGTGTGTGTGTTGTCGGTGTGTGTGTGTGTGTGTTGTCGGTGTGTGTGTGTGTGTGTTGTCGGTGTGTGTGTGTGTTGTCGGTGTGTGTGTGTGTGTTGTCGGTGTGTGTGTGTTGTCGGTGTGTGTGAGTGTTGTCGGTGTGTGTGTGTTGTCGGTGTGTGTGTGTGTGTGTGTGTGTGTGTGTGTTGTCGGTGTGTGTGTGTGTGTTGTCGGTGTGTGTGTGTGTGTGTTATCGGTGTGTGTGTGTGTGTGTGTGTGTTGTCGGTGTGTGTGTGTGTTGTCGGTGTGTGTGTGTGTGTGTTGTCGGTGTGTGTGTGTGTGTTGTCGGTGTGTGTGTGTGTGTGTTGTGTGTGTGTGTGTGTGTTGTCGGTGTGTGTGTGTGTGTGTGCTGTCGGTGTGTGTGTGTGT
>NW_027675439.1:290000-322500 GCF_965601325.2 Salmo salar
TGTGTGTGTGTGTGTGTGTGTGTTGTCCGAGTGTGTGTGTGTGTGTGTGTGTTGTCGGTGTGTGTGTGTTGTCGGTGTGTGTGTTGTCAGTGTGTGTCTGTGTGTTATCGGTGTGTGTGTGTGTGTGTGTGTTGTCGGTGTGTGTGTGTGTCTGTGTTGTCGGTGTGTGTGTGTGTGTGTTGTCGGTGTGTGTGTGTGTTGTCGGTGTGTGTGTGTGTGTGTTGTGTGTGTGTGTGTGTGTTGTCGGTGTGTGTGTGTGTGTGTGCTGTCGGTGTGTGTGTGTGTGTGTGAGTGTTGTCTGTGTGTGTGTGTTGTCGGTGTGTGTGTGTGTGTGTGTTGTCGGTGTGTGTGTGTGTGTTTTGTCGGTGTGTGTGTGTGTGTGTTATCAGTGTGTGTCTGTGTGTTATCAGTGTGTGTGTGTGTGTGTGTGTGTGTGTGTGTTGTCGGTGTGTGTGTGTGTGTTGTCTGTGTGTGTGTGTGTGTGTTGTCAGTGTGTGTGTGTGTTGTCGGTGTGTGTGTGTGTGTGTGTGTTGTCAGTGTGTGTATGTGTGTGTTGTCGGTGTGTGTGTGTGTGTGTTGTCGGTGTGTGTGTGTGAATGTTGTCGGTGTGTGTGTGTTGTCGGTGTGTGTGTGTGTTTGTTGTCGGTGTGTGTGTGTGTGTGTGTGTGTGTTGTCGGTGTGTGTGTGTTGTCGGTGTGTGTGTGTTGTCGGTGTGTGTGTGTGTGTGTGTTGTCGGTGTGTGTGTGTGTGTTGTCAGTGTGTGTGTGTGTGTTGTCGGTGTGTGTGTGTTTATGTGTTGTCGGTGTGTGTGTGTGTGTTGTCGGTGTGTGTGTGTGTGTGTGTTGTCGGTGTGTGTGTGTGTTGTCGGTGTGTGTGTGTTGTCGGTGTGTGTGTGTGTGTTGTCAGTGTGTGTGTGTGTGTTGTCGGTGTGTGTGTGTTTATGTGTTGTCGGTGTGTGTGTGTGTGTTGTCGGTGTGTGTGTGTGTGTGTTTTGTCGGTGTGTGTGTGTTGTCGGTGTGTGTGTGTGTGTGTTGTCGGTGTGTGTGTGTGTGTTGTGTGTGTGTGTGTTGTCGGTGTGTGTGTGTGTGTGTTGTCGGTGTGTGTGTGTGTGTGTGTTGTCGGTGTGTGTGTGTTGTCGGTGTGTGTGTGTGTGTGTGTGTTATCGGTGTGTGTGTGTGTTGTCGGTGTGTGTGTGTGTGTGTGTGTTGTCAGTGTGTGTGTGTGTGTGTGTGTGTGTGTTGTCGGTGTGTGTGTGTGTGTGTGTTGTCAGTGTGTGTGTGTGTGTGTGTGTTGTCGGTGTGTGTGTGTGTGTGTGTGTGTTGTCGGTGTGTGTGTGTGTGTTGTCGGTGTGTGTGTGTGTGTTGTCGGTGTGTGTGAGTGTGTGTTGTCGGTGTGTGTGTGTGTGTGTTGCTGGTGTGTGTGTGTGTGTTGCTGGTGTTTGTTTGTGTATGTGTTGTCGGTGTGTGTGTGTGTGTGTTGTCGGTGTGTGTGTGTGTGTTGTCGTTGTGTTTGTGTGTGTGTGTTGTCGTTGTATGTGTGTGTGTGTTGTCGGTGTGTGTGTGTGTGTTGTCAGTGTGTGTGTGTGTTGTCGGTGTGTGTGTGTGTTGTCGGTGTGTGTGTGTGTGTGTGTTGTCAGTGTGTGTGTGTGTGTGTGTGTGTTGTCGGTGTGTGTGTGTGTGTGTGTTGTCGGTGTGTGTGTGTGTGTGTGTTGTCGGTGTGTGTGTGTGTTGTCAGTGTGTGTATGTGTGTGTTGTCGGTGTGTGTGTGTGTGTGTGTGTGTGTTGTCGGTGTGTGTGTGTGTGTGTGTTGTCGGTGTGTGTGTGTTGTCGGTGTGTGTGTGTGTGTTGTCGGTGTGTGTGTGTGTGTGTTGTCGGTGTGTGTGTGTGTGTGTTGTCGGTGTGTGTGTGTGTGTGTGTTGTCAGTGTGTGTGTGTGTGTGTGTGTGTTGTCGGTGTGTGTGTGTGTGTGTGTTGTCGGTGTGTGTGTGTGTGTGTGTGTTGTCGGTGTGTGTGTGTGTTGTCAGTGTGTGTATGTGTGTGTTGTCGGTGTGTGTGTGTGTGTGTGTGTGTGTTGTCGGTGTGTGTGTGTGTGTGTGTTGTCGGTGTGTGTGTGTGTGTGTGTGTGTTGTCGGTGTGTGTGTGTGTGTTGTCGGTGTGTGTGTGTGTGTTGTCGGTGTGTGTGAGTGTGTGTTGTCGGTGTGTGTGTGTGTGTGTTGCTGGTGTGTGTGTGTGTGTTGCTGGTGTTTGTTTGTGTATGTGTTGTCGGTGTGTGTGTGTGTGTGTTGTCGGTGTGTGTGTGTGTGTTGTCGTTGTGTTTGTGTGTGTGTGTTGTCGTTGTATGTGTGTGTGTGTTGTCGGTGTGTGTGTGTGTGTTGTCAGTGTGTGTGTGTGTTGTCGGTGTGTGTGTGTGTTGTCGGTGTGTGTGTGTGTGTTGTGTGTGTGTGTGTTGTCGGTGTGTGTGTGTGTGTGTTGTCGGTGTGTGTGTGTGTGTGTGTTGTCGGTGTGTGTGTGTTGTCGGTGTGTGTGTGTGTGTGTGTGTTATCGGTGTGTGTGTGTGTTGTCGGTGTGTGTGTGTGTGTGTGTGTTGTCAGTGTGTGTGTGTGTGTGTGTGTGTGTGTTGTCGGTGTGTGTGTGTGTGTGTGTTGTCAGTGTGTGTGTGTGTGTGTGTGTTGTCGGTGTGTGTGTGTGTGTGTGTGTGTTGTCGGTGTGTGTGTGTGTGTTGTCGGTGTGTGTGTGTGTGTTGTCGGTGTGTGTGAGTGTGTGTTGTCGGTGTGTGTGTGTGTGTGTTGCTGGTGTGTGTGTGTGTGTTGCTGGTGTTTGTTTGTGTATGTGTTGTCGGTGTGTGTGTGTGTGTGTTGTCGGTGTGTGTGTGTGTGTTGTCGTTGTGTTTGTGTGTGTGTGTTGTCGTTGTATGTGTGTGTGTGTTGTCGGTGTGTGTGTGTGTGTTGTCAGTGTGTGTGTGTGTTGTCGGTGTGTGTGTGTGTTGTCGGTGTGTGTGTGTGTGTGTGTTGTCAGTGTGTGTGTGTGTGTGTGTGTGTTGTCGGTGTGTGTGTGTGTGTGTGTTGTCGGTGTGTGTGTGTGTGTGTGTGTTGTCGGTGTGTGTGTGTGTTGTCAGTGTGTGTATGTGTGTGTTGTCGGTGTGTGTGTGTGTGTGTGTGTGTGTTGTCGGTGTGTGTGTGTGTGTGTGTTGTCGGTGTGTGTGTGTTGTCGGTGTGTGTGTGTGTGTTGTCGGTGTGTGTGTGTGTGTGTTGTCGGTGTGTGTGTGTGTGTGTTGTGTGTGTGTGTGTTGTTGGTTTGTGTGTGTGTGTGTGCTGTCGGTTTGTGTGTGTGTTGTGTGTGTGTGTGTGTTGTCGGTGTGTGTGTGTGTGTGTTGTCGGTGTGTGTGTGTGTGTGTGTGTTGTCGGTGTGTGTGTGTTGTCGGTGTGTGTGTGTGTGTGTGTTGTCGGTGTGTGTGTGTGTGTGTGTTTTGTCGGTGTGTGTGTGTGTGTGTGTGTTGTCGGTGTGTGTGTGTGTTGTGTGTGTGTGTGTTGTCGGTGTGTGTGTGTGTGTGTTGTCGGTGTGTGTGTGTGTGTGTGTTGTCGGTGTGTGTGTGTTGTCGGTGTGTGTGTGTGTGTGTGTGTTGTCGGTGTGTGTGTGTGTTGTCGGTGTGTGTGTGTGTGTGTTGTCAGTGTGTGTGTGTGTGTGTGTGTGTGTGTGTGTGTTGTCGGTGTGTGTGTGTGTGTGTGTGTGTTGTCGGTGTGTGTGTGTGTGTGTGTTGTCCGAGTGTGTGTGTGTGTGTGTGTTGTCGGTGTATGTGTGTGTGTGTTGTCGGTGTGTGTGTATGTGTGTTGTCGGTGTGTGTGTGTGTGTTGTCGGTGTGTGTGTGTGTGTGTTGCTGGTGTGTGTGTGTGTGTGTTGTCGGTGTGTGTGTGTGTTGTCAGTGTGTGTGTGTGTGTGTGTTGTCGGTGTGTGTGTGTTTATGTGTTGTCGGTGTGTGTGTGTGTGTTGTCGGTGTGTGTGTGTGTGTGTGTTGTCGGTGTGTGTGTGTGTTGTCGGTGTGTGTGTGTTGTCGGTGTGTGTGTGTGTGTGTGTGTGTGTGTGTGTTGTCGGTGTGTGTGTGTGTTGTCGGTGTGTGTGTGTTGTCGGTGTGTGTGTGTGTGTGTTGTCGGTGTGTGTGTGTGTGTGTTGTCAGTGTGTGTGTGTGTGTGTGTGTTTGTGTGTGTTGTCGGTGTGTGTGTGTGTGTGTGTGTGTTGTCGGTGTGTGTGTGTGTGTGTGTGTGTTGTCCGAGTGTGTGTGTGTGTGTGTGTGTTGTCGGTGTGTGTGTGTTGTCGGTGTGTGTGTGTGTGTGTGTGTTGTCAGTGTGTGTCTGTGTGTTATCGGTGTGTGTGTGTGTGTGTGTGTTGTCGGTGTGTGTGTGTGTCTGTGTTGTCGGTGTGTGTGTGTGTGTGTTGTCGGTGTGTGTGTGTGTTGTCGGTGTGTGTGTGTGTGTGTTGTGTGTGTGTGTGTGTGTTGTCGGTGTGTGTGTGTGTGTGTGCTGTCGGTGTGTGTGTGTGTGTGTGAGTGTTGTCTGTGTGTGTGTGTTGTCGGTGTGTGTGTGTGTGTGTGTTGTCGGTGTGTGTGTGTGTGTTTTGTCGGTGTGTGTGTGTGTGTGTTATCAGTGTGTGTCTGTGTGTTATCAGTGTGTGTGTGTGTGTGTGTGTGTGTGTGTGTTGTCGGTGTGTGTGTGTGTGTTGTCTGTGTGTGTGTGTGTGTGTTGTCAGTGTGTGTGTGTGTTGTCGGTGTGTGTGTGTGTGTGTGTGTTGTCAGTGTGTGTATGTGTGTGTTGTCGGTGTGTGTGTGTGTGTGTTGTCGGTGTGTGTGTGTGAATGTTGTCGGTGTGTGTGTGTTGTCGGTGTGTGTGTGTGTTTGTTGTCGGTGTGTGTGTGTGTGTGTGTGTGTGTTGTCGGTGTGTGTGTGTTGTCGGTGTGTGTGTGTTGTCGGTGTGTGTGTGTGTGTGTGTTGTCGGTGTGTGTGTGTGTGTTGTCAGTGTGTGTGTGTGTGTTGTCGGTGTGTGTGTGTTTATGTGTTGTCGGTGTGTGTGTGTGTGTTGTCGGTGTGTGTGTGTGTGTGTGTTGTCGGTGTGTGTGTGTGTTGTCGGTGTGTGTGTGTTGTCGGTGTGTGTGTGTGTGTTGTCAGTGTGTGTGTGTGTGTTGTCGGTGTGTGTGTGTTTATGTGTTGTCGGTGTGTGTGTGTGTGTTGTCGGTGTGTGTGTGTGTGTGTTTTGTCGGTGTGTGTGTGTTGTCGGTGAGTGTGTGTGTGTGTTGTCGGTGTGTGTGTGTGTGTTGTGTGTGTGTGTGTTGTCGGTGTGTGTGTGTGTGTGTTGTCGGTGTGTGTGTGTGTGTGTGTTGTCGGTGTGTGTGTGTTGTCGGTGTGTGTGTGTGTGTGTGTGTTATCGGTGTGTGTGTGTGTTGTCGGTGTGTGTGTGTGTGTGTGTGTTGTCAGTGTGTGTGTGTGTGTGTGTGTGTGTTGTCGGTGTGTGTGTGTGTGTGTGTTGTCAGTGTGTGTGTGTGTGTGTGTGTTGTCGGTGTGTGTGTGTGTGTGTGTGTGTTGTCGGTGTGTGTGTGTGTGTTGTCGGTGTGTGTGTGTGTGTTGTCGGTGTGTGTGAGTGTGTGTTGTCGGTGTGTGTGTGTGTGTGTTGCTGGTGTGTGTGTGTGTGTTGCTGGTGTTTGTTTGTGTATGTGTTGTCGGTGTGTGTGTGTGTGTGTTGTCGGTGTGTGTGTGTGTGTTGTCGTTGTGTTTGTGTGTGTGTGTTGTCGTTGTATGTGTGTGTGTGTTGTCGGTGTGTGTGTGTGTGTTGTCAGTGTGTGTGTGTGTTGTCGGTGTGTGTGTGTGTGTGTTGTCGGTGTGTGTGTGTGTGTGTGTTGTCAGTGTGTGTGTGTGTGTGTGTGTGTTGTCGGTGTGTGTGTGTGTGTGTGTTGTCGGTGTGTGTGTGTGTGTGTTGTCGGTGTGTGTGTGTGTGTTGTCGGTGTGTGTGTGTGTAGTCGGTGTGTGTGTGTGTGTGTGTTGTCGGTGTGTGTGTGTGTGTTGTCGGTGTGTGTGTGTGTGTGTGTTGTCGGTGTGTGTGTGTGTTGTCGGTGTGTGTGTGTTGTGTGTGTGTGTGTGTTGTCGGTGTGTGTGTGTGTGTTGTCGGTGTGTGTGTGTGTGTTGTCGGTGTGTGTGTGTGTGTGTTGTCGGTGTGTTTGTGTGTGTGTGTTGTCGTTGTGTGTGTGTGTGTGTGTGTGTTGTGTGTGTGTGTGTTGTCGGTGTGTGTGTGTGTGTTGTCGGTGTGTGTGTGTGTGTGTTGTCGGTGTGTGTGTGTGTGTTGTCGGTGTGTGTGAGTGTTGTCGGTGTGTGTGTGTTGTCGGTGTGTGTCTGTGTGTGTGTGTGTGTGTGTGTGTGTGTGTGTTGTCGGTGTGTGCGTGTGTGTTGTCGGTGTGTGTGTGTGTGTTGTCGGTGTGTGTGTGTGTGTGTTGTCGGTGTGTATGTGAGTGTGTGTGTTGTCGGTGTGTGTGTGTGTGTTGTCGGTGTGTGTGTGTGTGTGTTGTCGATGTGTGTGTGTGTGTGTTCTCAGTGTGTGTGTGTGTGTGTTGTCGGTGTGTGTGTGTTTATGTGTTGTCGGTGTGTGTGTGTTGTCGTTGTGTGTGTGTGTGTGTGTGTTGTCGGTGTGTGTGTGTGTTGTCGGTGTGTGTGTGTTGTCGGTGTGTGTGTGTGTGTGTGTGTTGTCGGTGTGTGTGTTGTCGGTGTGTGTGTGTGTGTTGTCGGTGTGTGTGTGTGTGTTGTCGGTGTGTGTGTGTGTTGTGTGTGTGTGTGTTGTCGGTGTGTGTGTGTGTGTGTTGTCGGTGTGTGTGTGTGTGTGTTGTCGGTGTGTGTGTGTGTTGTCGGTGTGTGTGTGTGTGTTGTCGGTGTGTGTGTGTTGTCGGTGTGTGTGAGTGTTGTCGGTGTGTGTGTGTTGTCGGTGTGTGTGTGTGTGTGTGTGTGTGTGTGTGTTGTCGGTGTGTGTGTGTGTGTTGTCGGTGTGTGTGTGTGTGTGTTATCGGTGTGTGTGTGTGTGTGTGTGTGTTGTCGGTGTGTGTGTGTGTTGTCGGTGTGTGTGTGTGTGTGTTGTCGGTGTGTGTGTGTGTGTTGTCGGTGTGTGTGTGTGTGTGTTGTGTGTGTGTGTGTGTGTTGTCGGTGTGTGTGTGTGTGTGTGCTGTCGGTGTGTGTGTGTGTGTGTGAGTGTTGTCTGTGTGTGTGTGTTGTCGGTGTGTGTGTGTGTGTGTGTGTGTTGTCGGTGTGTGTGTGTGTGTGTTGTCGGTGTGTGTGTGTGTGTGTTGTCAGTGTGTGTCTGTGTGTTATCAGTGTGTGTGTGTGTGTGTGTGTGTGTGTTGTCGGTGTGTGTGTGTGTGTTGTCTGTGTGTGTGTGTGTGTGTGTTGTCAGTGTATGTGTGTGTTGTCGGTGTGTGTGTGTGTGTGTGTTGTGTGTGTGTGTGTTGTCGGTGTGTGTGTGTGTGTGTGCTGTCGGTTTGTGTGTGTGTGTGTGTTGTCTGTGTGTGTGTGTTGTCGGTGTGTGTGTGTGTGTTGTCGGTGTGGGTGTGTGTTGTCGATGTGTGTGTATGTGTTGTCAGTGTGTGTCTGTGTGTTATTGGTGTGTGTGTGTGTGTGTGTTGTCGGTGTGTGTGTGTGTCTGTGTTGTCGGTGTGTGTGTGTGTGTGTTGTCGGTGTGTGTGTTGTCTGTGTGTGTGTGTTGTCAGTGTGTGTGTGTGTGTGTGTTGTCGGTGTGTGTGTGTGTGTGTGTTGTCAGTTTGTGTGTGTGTGTGTGTGTGTGTGTGTGTTGTCGGTGTGTGTGTGTGTGTTGTCGGTGTGTGTGTGTGTTGTCGGTGTTTGTGTGTTGTCGGGGTGTGTGTGTGTGTGTGTGTGTGTGTGTTGTCGGTGTGTGTGTGTGTGTGTTGTCGGTGTGTGTGTGTGTGTTGTCGGTGTGTGGGTGTGTGTGTTGTCGGTGTGTGTGTGTGTGTTGTGTGTGTGTGTGTTGTCGGTGTGTGTGTGTGTGTGTTGTCGGTGTGTGTGTGTGTGTGTGTGTGTTGTCGGTGTGTGTGTTGTCGGTGTGTGTGTGTGTGTGTGTGTTGTCGGTGTGTGTGTGTGTGTGTTGTCGGTGTTTGTGTGTGTGTGTGTTGTCAGTGTGTGTGTGTGTGTGTGTTGTCGGTGTGTGTTTGTGTGTGTTGTCGGTGTGTGTGTGTGTGTGTTGTCGGTGTGTGTGTATGTGTGTTGTCGGTGTGTGTGTGTGTGTGTTGTCGGTGTGTGTGTGTGTGTGTTGCTGGTGTGTGTGTGTGTGTGTTGTCGGTGTGTGTGTGTGTGTGTTGTCGGTGTGTGTGTGTGTGTTGTGTGTGTGTGTGTGTGTGTTGTCGGTGTGTGTGTGTGTAGTCGGTGTGTGTGTGTGTGTGTGTGTTGTCGGTGTGTGTGTGTGTGTTGTCGGTGTGTGTGTGTGTGTGTTGTCGGTGTGTGTGTGTGTGTGTTGTCGGTGTGTGTGTGTGTGTTGCTGGTGTGTGTGTGTGTGTGTTATCGGTGTGTGTGTGTGTGTTGTCGGTGTGTGTGTGTTGTCGGTGTGTGTGTGTGTGTGTGTTGTCGGTGTGTATGTGTGTGTGTTGTCAGTGTGTGTGTGTGTGTGTTGTCGGTGTGTGTGTGTTTATGTGTTGTCGGTGTGTGTGTGTGTGTGTTGTCGGTGTGTGTGTGTGTGTTGTCGGTGTGTGTGTGTGTTGTCGGTGTGTGTGTGTGTGTTGTCGGTGTGTGTGTGTGTGTGTTGTCGGTGTGTGTGTGTGTGTTGTCGGTGTGTGTGTGTGTGTGTGAGTTGTCGGTGTGTGTGTATGTGTGTGTTGTCGGTGTGTGTGTGGGTGTGTGTGTGTTGTGTGTGTGTGTGATGTCGGTGTGTGTGTGTGTGTGTTGTCGGTGTGTGTGTGTGTGTTGTCGGTGTGTGTGTGTGTGTTGTCGGTGTGTGTGTGTGTGTGTTGTCGGTGTGTGTGTGTTATCGGTGTGTGTGTGTGTGTGTGTTGTCGGTGTGTGTGCGTGTGTGTGTGTGTGTGTTGTCGGTGTGTGTGTGTGTGTGTTGTCGGTGTGTGTGTGTGTGTGTGTTGTCGGTGTGTGTGTGTTGTCGGTGTGTGTGTGTGTTGTGGGTGTGTTGTCGGTGTGTGTGTGTGTGTGTTGTCGGTGTGTGCGTGTGTGTTTTGTCGGTGTGTGTGTGTGTGTTGTGTGTGTGTGTGTTGTCGGTGTGTGTGTGTGTTGTCGTTGTGTGTGTGTGTGTGTTTGTGTTGTCGGTGTGTGTGTGTGTGTGTTGTGTGTGTGTGTGTTGTCGGTGTGTGTGTGTGTGTGTGTGTGTGTGTTGTCGGTGTGTGTGTGTGTGTGTTGTCGGTGTGTGTGTGTGTGTGTGTTGTCGGTGTGTGTGTGTTGTCGGTGTGTGTGTGTGTTGTGGGTGTGTTGTCGGTGTGTGTGTGTGTGTGTGTTGTCGGTGTGTGCGTGTGTGTTTTGTCGGTGTGTGTGTGTGTGTGTTGTCGGTGTTTGTGTGTGTGTTGTCGGTGTGTGTGTGTGTGTTGTTGGTGTGTGTGTGTGTGTGTGTGTGTGTGTTGTCGGTGTGTTTGTGTGTGTGTGTGGTCGGTGTGTGTGTGTGTGTGTTGTCGGTGTGTGTGTGTGTGTGTTGTGTGTGTGTGTGTTGTCGGTGTGTGTGTGTGTGTTGTCGGTGTGTGTGTGTGTGTTCTCGGTGTGTTTGTGTGTGTGTGTGGTCGGTGTGTGTGTGTGTGTGTTGTCGGTGTGTGTGTGTTGTGTGTGTGTGTGTTGTCGGTGTGTGTGTGTGTGTTGTCGGTGTGTGTGTGTGTGTGTGTTGTCGGTGTGTGTGTGTGTGTGTGTGTTGTCGTTGTGTGTGTGTGTGTGTTTGTGTTGTCGGTGTGTGTGTGTGTGTGTTGTGTGTGTGTGTGTGTTGTCGGTGTGTGTGTGTGTTGTCGGTGAGTGTGTGTGTGTGTTGTCGGTGTGTGTGTGTGTGTGTGTTGTCCGTGTGTGTGTGTGTTGTCGGTGTGTGTGTGTGTGTGTGTGTGTGTTGTCGGTGTGTGTGTGTGTGTTGTCGATGTGTGTGTGTGTGTTGTCGGTGTGTGTGTGTGTGTGTTGTCGGTGTGTATGTGTGTGTGTTGTCAGTGTGTGTGTGTGTGTGTTGTCGGTGTGTGTGTGTTTATGTGTTGTCGGTGTGTGTGTGTGTGTGTTGTCGGTGTGTGTGTGTGTTGTCGGTGTGTGTGTGTGTGTGTTGTCGGTTTGTGTGTGTGTGTGTGTGTTGTCGGTGTGTGTGTGTGTGTTGTCGGTGTGTGTGTGTGTGTTGTCGGTGTGTGTGTGTGTTGTCGGTGTGTGTGTGTGAGTGTTGTGGGTGTGTTGTCGGTGTGTGTGTGTGTTGTCGGTGTGTGCGTGTGTGTTTTGTCGGTGTGTGTGTGTGTGTGTTGTCGGTGTGTGTGTGTGTGTGTTGTCGGTGTGTGTGTGTGTGTGTTGTCAGTGTGTGTCTGTGTGTTATCAGTGTGTGTGTGTGTGTGTGTGTGTGTGTTGTCGGTGTGTGTGTGTGTGTTGTCTGTGTGTGTGTGTGTGTGTGTTGTCAGTGTATGTGTGTGTTGTCGGTGTGTGTGTGTGTGTGTGTTGTGTGTGTGTGTGTTGTCGGTGTGTGTGTGTGTGTGTGCTGTCGGTTTGTGTGTGTGTGTGTGTTGTCTGTGTGTGTGTGTTGTCGGTGTGTGTGTGTGTGTTGTCGGTGTGGGTGTGTGTTGTCGATGTGTGTGTATGTGTTGTCAGTGTGTGTCTGTGTGTTATTGGTGTGTGTGTGTGTGTGTGTTGTCGGTGTGTGTGTGTGTCTGTGTTGTCGGTGTGTGTGTGTGTGTGTTGTCGGTGTGTGTGTTGTCTGTGTGTGTGTGTTGTCAGTGTGTGTGTGTGTGTGTGTTGTCGGTGTGTGTGTGTGTGTGTGTGTGTTGTCAGTTTGTGTGTGTGTGTGTGTGTGTGTGTGTGTTGTCGGTGTGTGTGTGTGTGTTGTCGGTGTGTGTGTGTGTTGTCGGTGTTTGTGTGTTGTCGGGGTGTGTGTGTGTGTGTGTGTGTGTGTGTTGTCGGTGTGTGTGTGTGTGTGTTGTCGGTGTGTGTGTGTGTGTTGTCGGTGTGTGGGTGTGTGTGTTGTCGGTGTGTGTGTGTGTGTTGTGTGTGTGTGTGTTGTCGGTGTGTGTGTGTGTGTGTTGTCGGTGTGTGTGTGTGTGTGTGTGTGTTGTCGGTGTGTGTGTTGTCGGTGTGTGTGTGTGTGTGTGTGTTGTCGGTGTGTGTGTGTGTGTGTTGTCGGTGTTTGTGTGTGTGTGTGTTGTCAGTGTGTGTGTGTGTGTGTGTTGTCGGTGTGTGTTTGTGTGTGTTGTCGGTGTGTGTGTGTGTGTGTTGTCGGTGTGTGTGTATGTGTGTTGTCGGTGTGTGTGTGTGTGTGTTGTCGGTGTGTGTGTGTGTGTGTTGCTGGTGTGTGTGTGTGTGTGTTGTCGGTGTGTGTGTGTGTGTGTTGTCGGTGTGTGTGTGTGTGTTGTGTGTGTGTGTGTGTGTGTTGTCGGTGTGTGTGTGTGTAGTCGGTGTGTGTGTGTGTGTGTGTGTTGTCGGTGTGTGTGTGTGTGTTGTCGGTGTGTGTGTGTGTGTTGTCGGTGTGTGTGTGTGTGTGTTGTCGGTGTGTGTGTGTGTGTTGCTGGTGTGTGTGTGTGTGTGTTATCGGTGTGTGTGTGTGTGTTGTCGGTGTGTGTGTGTTGTCGGTGTGTGTGTGTGTGTGTGTTGTCGGTGTGTATGTGTGTGTGTTGTCAGTGTGTGTGTGTGTGTGTTGTCGGTGTGTGTGTGTTTATGTGTTGTCGGTGTGTGTGTGTGTGTGTTGTCGGTGTGTGTGTGTGTGTTGTCGGTGTGTGTGTGTGTTGTCGGTGTGTGTGTGTGTGTTGTCGGTGTGTGTGTGTGTGTGTTGTCGGTGTGTGTGTGTGTGTTGTCGGTGTGTGTGTGTGTGTGTGAGTTGTCGGTGTGTGTGTATGTGTGTGTTGTCGGTGTGTGTGTGGGTGTGTGTGTGTTGTGTGTGTGTGTGATGTCGGTGTGTGTGTGTGTGTGTTGTCGGTGTGTGTGTGTGTGTTGTCGGTGTGTGTGTGTGTGTTGTCGGTGTGTGTGTGTGTGTGTTGTCGGTGTGTGTGTGTTATCGGTGTGTGTGTGTGTGTGTGTTGTCGGTGTGTGTGCGTGTGTGTGTGTGTGTGTTGTCGGTGTGTGTGTGTGTGTGTTGTCGGTGTGTGTGTGTGTGTGTGTTGTCGGTGTGTGTGTGTTGTCGGTGTGTGTGTGTGTTGTGGGTGTGTTGTCGGTGTGTGTGTGTGTGTGTTGTCGGTGTGTGCGTGTGTGTTTTGTCGGTGTGTGTGTGTGTGTTGTGTGTGTGTGTGTTGTCGGTGTGTGTGTGTGTTGTCGTTGTGTGTGTGTGTGTGTTTGTGTTGTCGGTGTGTGTGTGTGTGTGTTGTGTGTGTGTGTGTTGTCGGTGTGTGTGTGTGTGTGTGTGTGTGTGTTGTCGGTGTGTGTGTGTGTGTGTTGTCGGTGTGTGTGTGTGTGTGTGTTGTCGGTGTGTGTGTGTTGTCGGTGTGTGTGTGTGTTGTGGGTGTGTTGTCGGTGTGTGTGTGTGTGTGTGTTGTCGGTGTGTGCGTGTGTGTTTTGTCGGTGTGTGTGTGTGTGTGTTGTCGGTGTTTGTGTGTGTGTTGTCGGTGTGTGTGTGTGTGTTGTTGGTGTGTGTGTGTGTGTGTGTGTGTGTGTTGTCGGTGTGTTTGTGTGTGTGTGTGGTCGGTGTGTGTGTGTGTGTGTTGTCGGTGTGTGTGTGTGTGTGTTGTGTGTGTGTGTGTTGTCGGTGTGTGTGTGTGTGTTGTCGGTGTGTGTGTGTGTGTTCTCGGTGTGTTTGTGTGTGTGTGTGGTCGGTGTGTGTGTGTGTGTGTTGTCGGTGTGTGTGTGTTGTGTGTGTGTGTGTTGTCGGTGTGTGTGTGTGTGTTGTCGGTGTGTGTGTGTGTGTGTGTTGTCGGTGTGTGTGTGTGTGTGTGTGTTGTCGTTGTGTGTGTGTGTGTGTTTGTGTTGTCGGTGTGTGTGTGTGTGTGTTGTGTGTGTGTGTGTGTTGTCGGTGTGTGTGTGTGTTGTCGGTGAGTGTGTGTGTGTGTTGTCGGTGTGTGTGTGTGTGTGTGTTGTCCGTGTGTGTGTGTGTTGTCGGTGTGTGTGTGTGTGTGTGTGTGTGTTGTCGGTGTGTGTGTGTGTGTTGTCGATGTGTGTGTGTGTGTTGTCGGTGTGTGTGTGTGTGTGTTGTCGGTGTGTATGTGTGTGTGTTGTCAGTGTGTGTGTGTGTGTGTTGTCGGTGTGTGTGTGTTTATGTGTTGTCGGTGTGTGTGTGTGTGTGTTGTCGGTGTGTGTGTGTGTTGTCGGTGTGTGTGTGTGTGTGTTGTCGGTTTGTGTGTGTGTGTGTGTGTTGTCGGTGTGTGTGTGTGTGTTGTCGGTGTGTGTGTGTGTGTTGTCGGTGTGTGTGTGTGTTGTCGGTGTGTGTGTGTGAGTGTTGTGGGTGTGTTGTCGGTGTGTGTGTGTGTTGTCGGTGTGTGCGTGTGTGTTTTGTCGGTGTGTGTGTGTGTGTGTTGTCGGTGTGTGTGTGTGTTGTGTGTGTGTGTGTTGTCGGTGTGTGTGTGTGAGTGTGTGTGTTGTCGGTGTGTGTGTGTGTGTGTGTTGTCGGTGTGTGTGTGTGTGTGTGTTATCGGTGTGTGTGTGTGTGTTGTCGGTGTGTGTGTGTTGTCGGTGTGTGTGTGTGTGTGTGTGTGTTGTCGGTGTGTATGTGTGTGTGTTGTCAGTGTGTGTGTGTGTGTGTGAGTTGTCGGTGTGTGTGTATGTGTGTGTTGTCGGTGTGTGTGTGGGTGTGTGTGTGTTGTGTGTGTGTGTGATGTCGGTGTGTGTGTGTGTGTGTTGTCGGTGTGTGTGTGTGTGTTGTCGGTGTGTGTGTGTGTGTTGTCGGTGTGTGTGTGTGTGTGTTGTCGGTGTGTGTGTGTTATCGGTGTGTGTGTGTGTGTGTGTTGTCGGTGTGTGTGCGTGTGTGTGTGTGTGTGTTGTCGGTGTGTGTGTGTGTGTGTTGTCGGTGTGTGTGTGTGTGTGTGTTGTCGGTGTGTGTGTGTTGTCGGTGTGTGTGTGTGTTGTGGGTGTGTTGTCGGTGTGTGTGTGTGTGTGTTGTCGGTGTGTGCGTGTGTGTTTTGTCGGTGTGTGTGTGTGTGTTGTGTGTGTGTGTGTTGTCGGTGTGTGTGTGTGTTGTCGTTGTGTGTGTGTGTGTGTTTGTGTTGTCGGTGTGTGTGTGTGTGTGTTGTGTGTGTGTGTGTTGTCGGTGTGTGTGTGTGTGTGTGTGTGTGTGTTGTCGGTGTGTGTGTGTGTGTGTTGTCGGTGTGTGT
This sequence comes from Salmo salar, assembly GCF_965601325.2. NCBI lineage: Eukaryota > Metazoa > Chordata > Actinopteri > Salmoniformes > Salmonidae > Salmo > Salmo salar. The sequence goes on from NW_027675439.1 coordinate 304,420, forward strand.
GTGTGTGTGTGTTGTCGGTGTGTGTGTGTTGTCGGTGTGTGTGTGTGTTGTGGGTGTGTTGTCGGTGTGTGTGTGTGTGTGTGTTGTCGGTGTGTGCGTGTGTGTTTTGTCGGTGTGTGTGTGTGTGTGTTGTCGGTGTTTGTGTGTGTGTTGTCGGTGTGTGTGTGTGTGTTGTTGGTGTGTGTGTGTGTGTGTGTGTGTGTGTTGTCGGTGTGTTTGTGTGTGTGTGTGGTCGGTGTGTGTGTGTGTGTGTTGTCGGTGTGTGTGTGTGTGTGTTGTGTGTGTGTGTGTTGTCGGTGTGTGTGTGTGTGTTGTCGGTGTGTGTGTGTGTGTTCTCGGTGTGTTTGTGTGTGTGTGTGGTCGGTGTGTGTGTGTGTGTGTTGTCGGTGTGTGTGTGTTGTGTGTGTGTGTGTTGTCGGTGTGTGTGTGTGTGTTGTCGGTGTGTGTGTGTGTGTGTGTTGTCGGTGTGTGTGTGTGTGTGTGTGTTGTCGTTGTGTGTGTGTGTGTGTTTGTGTTGTCGGTGTGTGTGTGTGTGTGTTGTGTGTGTGTGTGTGTTGTCGGTGTGTGTGTGTGTTGTCGGTGAGTGTGTGTGTGTGTTGTCGGTGTGTGTGTGTGTGTGTGTTGTCCGTGTGTGTGTGTGTTGTCGGTGTGTGTGTGTGTGTGTGTGTGTGTTGTCGGTGTGTGTGTGTGTGTTGTCGATGTGTGTGTGTGTGTTGTCGGTGTGTGTGTGTGTGTGTTGTCGGTGTGTATGTGTGTGTGTTGTCAGTGTGTGTGTGTGTGTGTTGTCGGTGTGTGTGTGTTTATGTGTTGTCGGTGTGTGTGTGTGTGTGTTGTCGGTGTGTGTGTGTGTTGTCGGTGTGTGTGTGTGTGTGTTGTCGGTTTGTGTGTGTGTGTGTGTGTTGTCGGTGTGTGTGTGTGTGTTGTCGGTGTGTGTGTGTGTGTTGTCGGTGTGTGTGTGTGTTGTCGGTGTGTGTGTGTGAGTGTTGTGGGTGTGTTGTCGGTGTGTGTGTGTGTTGTCGGTGTGTGCGTGTGTGTTTTGTCGGTGTGTGTGTGTGTGTGTTGTCGGTGTGTGTGTGTGTTGTGTGTGTGTGTGTTGTCGGTGTGTGTGTGTGAGTGTGTGTGTTGTCGGTGTGTGTGTGTGTGTGTGTTGTCGGTGTGTGTGTGTGTGTGTGTTATCGGTGTGTGTGTGTGTGTTGTCGGTGTGTGTGTGTTGTCGGTGTGTGTGTGTGTGTGTGTGTGTTGTCGGTGTGTATGTGTGTGTGTTGTCAGTGTGTGTGTGTGTGTGTTGTCGGTGTGTGTGTGTTTATGTGTTGTCGGTGTGTGTGTGTGTGTGTTGTCGGTGTGTGTGTGTGTGTTGTCGGTGTGTGTGTGTGTGTGTTGTCGGTGTGTGTGTGTGTGTGTGTTGTCGGTGTGTGTGTGTTGTCGGTGTGTGTGTGTGTGTGTGTGTTGTCGGTGTGTGTGTGTGTGTTGTCGGTGTGTGTGTGTGTGTGTTGTCGGTGTGTGTGTGTGTGTTGTGTGTGTGTGTGTTGTCGGTGTGTGTGTGTGTGTTGTCGGTGTGTGTGTGTGTGTGTGTTGTCGGTGTGTGTGTGTTGTCGGTGTGTGTGTGTGTGTGTGTGTTATCGGTGTGTGTGTGTGTTGTCGGTGTGTGTGTGTGTGTGTGTGTTGTCAGTGTGTGTGTGTGTGTGTGTGTGTGTTGTCGGTGTGTGTGTGTGTGTGTGTTGTCAGTGTGTGTGTGTGTGTGTGTGTTGTCGGTGTGTGTGTGTGTGTGTGTGTGTTGTCGGTGTGTGTGTGTGTGTTGTCGGTGTGTGTGTGTGTGTTGTCGGTGTGTGTGAGTGTGTGTTGTCGGTGTGTGTGTGTGTGTGTTGCTGGTGTGTGTGTGTGTGTTGCTGGTGTTTGTTTGTGTATGTGTTGTCGGTGTGTGTGTGTGTGTGTTGTCGGTGTGTGTGTGTGTGTTGTCGTTGTGTTTGTGTGTGTGTGTTGTCGTTGTATGTGTGTGTGTGTTGTCGGTGTGTGTGTGTGTGTTGTCAGTGTGTGTGTGTGTTGTCGGTGTGTGTGTGTGTGTGTTGTCGGTGTGTGTGTGTGTGTGTGTTGTCAGTGTGTGTGTGTGTGTGTGTGTGTTGTCGGTGTGTGTGTGTGTGTGTGTTGTCGGTGTGTGTGTGTGTGTGTTGTCGGTGTGTGTGTGTGTGTTGTCGGTGTGTGTGTGTGTAGTCGGTGTGTGTGTGTGTGTGTGTTGTCGGTGTGTGTGTGTGTGTTGTCGGTGTGTGTGTGTGTGTGTGTTGTCGGTGTGTGTGTGTGTTGTCGGTGTGTGTGTGTTGTGTGTGTGTGTGTGTTGTCGGTGTGTGTGTGTGTGTTGTCGGTGTGTGTGTGTGTGTTGTCGGTGTGTGTGTGTGTGTGTTGTCGGTGTGTTTGTGTGTGTGTGTTGTCGTTGTGTGTGTGTGTGTGTTGTCGGTGTGTGTGTGTGTGTTGTGTGTGTGTGTGTTGTCGGTGTGTGTGTGTGTGTTGTCGGTGTGTGTGTGTGTGTGTTGTCGGTGTGTGTGTGTGTGTTGTCGGTGTGTGTGAGTGTTGTCGGTGTGTGTGTGTTGTCGGTGTGTGTCTGTGTGTGTGTGTGTGTGTGTGTGTGTGTGTGTTGTCGGTGTGTGCGTGTGTGTTGTCGGTGTGTGTGTGTGTGTTGTCGGTGTGTGTGTGTGTGTGTTGTCGGTGTGTATGTGAGTGTGTGTGTTGTCGGTGTGTGTGTGTGTGTTGTCGGTGTGTGTGTGTGTGTGTTGTCGATGTGTGTGTGTGTGTGTTCTCAGTGTGTGTGTGTGTGTGTTGTCGGTGTGTGTGTGTTTATGTGTTGTCGGTGTGTGTGTGTTGTCGTTGTGTGTGTGTGTGTGTGTGTTGTCGGTGTGTGTGTGTGTTGTCGGTGTGTGTGTGTTGTCGGTGTGTGTGTGTGTGTGTGTGTTGTCGGTGTGTGTGTTGTCGGTGTGTGTGTGTGTGTTGTCGGTGTGTGTGTGTGTGTTGTCGGTGTGTGTGTGTGTTGTGTGTGTGTGTGTTGTCGGTGTGTGTGTGTGTGTGTTGTCGGTGTGTGTGTGTGTGTGTTGTCGGTGTGTGTGTGTGTTGTCGGTGTGTGTGTGTGTGTTGTCGGTGTGTGTGTGTTGTCGGTGTGTGTGAGTGTTGTCGGTGTGTGTGTGTTGTCGGTGTGTGTGTGTGTGTGTGTGTGTGTGTGTGTTGTCGGTGTGTGTGTGTGTGTTGTCGGTGTGTGTGTGTGTGTGTTATCGGTGTGTGTGTGTGTGTGTGTGTGTTGTCGGTGTGTGTGTGTGTTGTCGGTGTGTGTGTGTGTGTGTTGTCGGTGTGTGTGTGTGTGTTGTCGGTGTGTGTGTGTGTGTGTTGTGTGTGTGTGTGTGTGTTGTCGGTGTGTGTGTGTGTGTGTGCTGTCGGTGTGTGTGTGTGTGTGTGAGTGTTGTCTGTGTGTGTGTGTTGTCGGTGTGTGTGTGTGTGTGTGTGTGTTGTCGGTGTGTGTGTGTGTGTGTTGTCGGTGTGTGTGTGTGTGTGTTGTCAGTGTGTGTCTGTGTGTTATCAGTGTGTGTGTGTGTGTGTGTGTGTGTGTTGTCGGTGTGTGTGTGTGTGTTGTCTGTGTGTGTGTGTGTGTGTGTTGTCAGTGTATGTGTGTGTTGTCGGTGTGTGTGTGTGTGTGTGTTGTGTGTGTGTGTGTTGTCGGTGTGTGTGTGTGTGTGTGCTGTCGGTTTGTGTGTGTGTGTGTGTTGTCTGTGTGTGTGTGTTGTCGGTGTGTGTGTGTGTGTTGTCGGTGTGGGTGTGTGTTGTCGATGTGTGTGTATGTGTTGTCAGTGTGTGTCTGTGTGTTATTGGTGTGTGTGTGTGTGTGTGTTGTCGGTGTGTGTGTGTGTCTGTGTTGTCGGTGTGTGTGTGTGTGTGTTGTCGGTGTGTGTGTTGTCTGTGTGTGTGTGTTGTCAGTGTGTGTGTGTGTGTGTGTTGTCGGTGTGTGTGTGTGTGTGTGTGTGTTGTCAGTTTGTGTGTGTGTGTGTGTGTGTGTGTGTGTTGTCGGTGTGTGTGTGTGTGTTGTCGGTGTGTGTGTGTGTTGTCGGTGTTTGTGTGTTGTCGGGGTGTGTGTGTGTGTGTGTGTGTGTGTGTTGTCGGTGTGTGTGTGTGTGTGTGTTGTCGGTGTGTGTGTGTGTGTTGTCGGTGTGTGGGTGTGTGTGTTGTCGGTGTGTGTGTGTGTGTTGTGTGTGTGTGTGTTGTCGGGTCGTGTGTGTGTGTGTGTGTGTGTTGTCGGTGTGTGTGTTGTCGGTGTGTGTGTGTGTGTGTGTGTTGTCGGTGTGTGTGTGTGTGTGTTGTCGGTGTTTGTGTGTGTGTGTGTTGTCAGTGTGTGTGTGTGTGTGTGTTGTCGGTGTGTGTTTGTGTGTGTTGTCGGTGTGTGTGTGTGTGTGTTGTCGGTGTGTGTGTATGTGTGTTGTCGGTGTGTGTGTGTGTGTGTTGTCGGTGTGTGTGTGTGTGTGTTGCTGGTGTGTGTGTGTGTGTGTTGTCGGTGTGTGTGTGTGTGTGTTGTCGGTGTGTGTGTGTGTGTTGTGTGTGTGTGTGTGTGTGTTGTCGGTGTGTGTGTGTGTAGTCGGTGTGTGTGTGTGTGTGTGTGTGTTGTCGGTGTGTGTGTGTGTGTTGTCGGTGTGTGTGTGTGTGTGTTGTCGGTGTGTGTGTGTGTGTGTTGTCGGTGTGTGTGTGTGTGTTGCTGGTGTGTGTGTGTGTGTGTTGTCGGTGTGTGTGTGTGTGTGTTGTCGGTGTGTGTGTGTGTTGTCAGTGTGTGTATGTGTGTGTTGTCGGTGTGTGTGTGTGTGTGTGTGTGTGTTGTCGGTGTGTGTGTGTGTGTGTGTTGTCGGTGTGTGTGTGTTGTCGGTGTGTGTGTGTGTGTTGTCGGTGTGTGTGTGTGTGTGTTGTCGGTGTGTGTGTGTGTGTGTTGTGTGTGTGTGTGTTGTTGGTTTGTGTGTGTGTGTGTGCTGTCGGTTTGTGTGTGTGTTGTGTGTGTGTGTGTGTTGTCGGTGTGTGTGTGTGTGTGTTGTCGGTGTGTGTGTGTGTGTGTGTGTTGTCGGTGTGTGTGTGTTGTCGGTGTGTGTGTGTGTGTGTGTTGTCGGTGTGTGTGTGTGTGTGTGTTTTGTCGGTGTGTGTGTGTGTGTGTGTGTTGTCGGTGTGTGTGTGTGTTGTGTGTGTGTGTGTTGTCGGTGTGTGTGTGTGTGTGTTGTCGGTGTGTGTGTGTGTGTGTGTTGTCGGTGTGTGTGTGTTGTCGGTGTGTGTGTGTGTGTGTGTGTTGTCGGTGTGTGTGTGTGTTGTCGGTGTGTGTGTGTGTGTGTTGTCAGTGTGTGTGTGTGTGTGTGTGTGTGTGTGTGTGTGTGTTGTCGGTGTGTGTGTGTGTGTGTGTGTGTTGTCGGTGTGTGTGTGTGTGTGTGTGTTGTCCGAGTGTGTGTGTGTGTGTGTGTTGTCGGTGTATGTGTGTGTGTGTTGTCGGTGTGTGTGTATGTGTGTTGTCGGTGTGTGTGTGTGTGTTGTCGGTGTGTGTGTGTGTGTGTTGCTGGTGTGTGTGTGTGTGTGTTGTCGGTGTGTGTGTGTGTTGTCAGTGTGTGTGTGTGTGTGTGTTGTCGGTGTGTGTGTGTTTATGTGTTGTCGGTGTGTGTGTGTGTGTTGTCGGTGTGTGTGTGTGTGTGTGTTGTCGGTGTGTGTGTGTGTTGTCGGTGTGTGTGTGTTGTCGGTGTGTGTGTGTGTGTGTGTGTGTGTGTGTTGTCGGTGTGTGTGTGTGTTGTCGGTGTGTGTGTGTTGTCGGTGTGTGTGTGTGTGTGTTGTCGGTGTGTGTGTGTGTGTGTTGTCAGTGTGTGTGTGTGTGTGTGTGTTTGTGTGTGTTGTCGGTGTGTGTGTGTGTGTGTGTGTGTTGTCGGTGTGTGTGTGTGTGTGTGTTGTCCGAGTGTGTGTGTGTGTGTGTGTGTTGTCGGTGTGTGTGTGTTGTCGGTGTGTGTGTGTGTGTGTGTGTTGTCAGTGTGTGTCTGTGTGTTATCGGTGTGTGTGTGTGTGTGTGTGTTGTCGGTGTGTGTGTGTGTCTGTGTTGTCGGTGTGTGTGTGTGTGTGTTGTCGGTGTGTGTGTGTGTGTGTTGTCTGTGTGTGTGTGTTGTCAGTGTGTGTGTGTGTGTGTGTTGTCGGTGTGTGTGTGTGTTGTCAGTGTGTGTATGTGTGTGTTGTCGGTGTGTGTGTGTGTGTGTGTGTGTGTGTTGTCGATGTGTGTGTGTGTGTGTGTTGTCGGTGTGTGTGTGTGTGTGTTGTGTGTGTGTGTGTTGTTGGTGTGTGTGTGTGTGTGTGCTGTCGGTTTGTGTGTGTGTTGTGTGTGTGTGTGTGTTGTCGGTGTGTGTGTGTGTGTGTTGTCGGTGTGTGTGTGTGTGTGTGTGTTGTCGGTGTGTGTGTGTTGTCGGTGTGTGTGTGTGTGTGTGTTGTCGGTGTGTGTGTGTGTGTGTGTTTTGTCTGTGTGTGTGTGTGTGTGTGTGTTGTCGGTGTGTGTGTGTGTGTGTTGTCGGTGTGTGTGTGTGTGTGTTGTCAGTGTGTGTGTGTGTGTGTGTGTTGTCGGTGTGTGTGTGTTGTCGGTGTGTGTGTGTGTGTGTGTGTTGTCGGTGTGTGTGTGTGTAGTCGGTGTGTGTGTGTGTGTGTGTGTTGTCGGTGTGTGTGTGTGTGTGTGTGTTGTCGGTGTGTGTGTGTGTTGTCGGTGTGTGTGTGTTGTGTGTGTGTGTGTGTGTTGTCGGTGTGTGTGTGTGTGTTGTCGGTGTGTGTGTGTGTGTTGTCGGTGTGTGTGTGTTGTCGGTGTGTTTGTGTGTGTGTGTTGTCGTTGTGTGTGTGTGTGTGTTGTCGGTGTGTGTGTGTGTGTTGTGTGTGTGTGTTGTCGGTGTGTGTGTGTGTTGTCGGTGTGTGTGTGTGTTATCGGTGTGTGTGTGTGTGTGTGTGTGTGTTGTCGGTGTGTGTGTTTGTCTGTGTTGTCGGTGTGTGTGTGTTTTTGTTGTCGGTGTGTGTGTGTGTGTTGTCTGTGTGTGTGTGTTGTCAGTGTGTGTGTGTGTGTGTGTGTGTGTTGTCAGTGTGTGTATGTGTGTGTTGTCGGTGTGTGTGTGTGTGTGTGTGTTGTCGGTGTGTGTGTGTTTGTTGTCGGTGTGTGTGTGTTGTCGGTGTGTGTGTGTATGTGTTGTCGGTGTGTGTGTGTGTGTGTGTGTGTGTTGTCGGTGTGTGTGTGTGTGTTGTCGGTGTGTGTGTGTGTGTTGTCGGTGTGTGTGTGTGTGTGTGTTGTCGGTGTGTGTGTGTGTTGTCAGTGTGTGTGTGTGTGTTGTCGGTGTGTGTGTGTTTATGTGTTGTCGGTGTGTGTGTGTGTGTTGTCGGTGTGTGTGTGTGTTGTCGGTGTGTGTGTGTGTGTGTGTGTGTGTGTTGTCGGTGTGTGTGTGTGTGTTGCTGGTGTGTGTGTGTGTGTGTGTGTTGTCGGTGTGTGTGTGTGTGTTGTCGGTTTGTGTTTGTGTGTGTTGTCGGTGTGTTTGTGTGTGTGTTGTCGGTGTGTGTGTGTGTGTGTGTGTGTGTTGTCGGTGTGTGTGTGTGTGTTGTGTGTGTGTGTGTTGTCGGTGTGTGTGTGTGTGTTGTCGGTGTGTGTGTGTGTGTGTGTGTGTTGTCGGTGTGTTGTCGGTGTGTGTGTGTGTGTGTGGTCGGTGTGTGTGTGTGTGTTGTCGGTGTGTGTGTGTGTGTGTGTTGTCGGTGTGTGTGTGTGTGTTGTCGGTGTGTGTGTGTGTGTTGTCGGTGTGTGTGTGTGTAGTCGGTGTGTGTGTGTGTGTGTGTGTGTGTGTTGTCGGTGTGTGTGTGTGTTGTCGGTGTGTGTGTGTGTGTGTGTTGTCGGTGTGTGTGTGTGTTGTCGGTGTGTGTGTGTTGTGTGTGTGTGTGTGTGTTGTCGCTGTGTGTGTGTGTGTTGTCGGTGTGTGTGTGTGTTGTCGGTGTGTGTGTGTGTGTTGTCGGTGTGTTTGTGTGTGTGTGTTGTCGTTGTGTGTGTGTGTGTGTTGTCGGTGTGTGTGTGTGTGTGTTGTGTGTGTGTGTGTTGTCGGTGTGTGTGTGTGTTGTCGGTGTGTGTGTGTGTGTGTTATCGGTGTGTGTGTTTGTGTGTGTGTGTTGTCGGTGTGTGTGTTTGTCTGTGTTGTCGGTGTGTGTGTGTGTGTGTTGTCGGTGTGTGTGTGTGTGTTGTCTGTGTGTGTGTGTTGTCAGTGTGTGTGTGTGTGTGTGTGTTGTCAGTGTGTGTATGTGTGTGTTGTCGGTGTGTGTGTGTGTGTGTTGTCGGTGTGTGTGTGTTTGTTGTCGGTGTGTGTGTGTGTGTTGTCGGTGTGTGTGTGTATGTGTTGTCGGTGTGTGTGTGTGTGTGTGTTGTCGGTGTGTGTGTGTGTGTTGTCGGTGTGTGTGTGTGTGTTGTCGGTGTGTGTGTGTGTGTGTGTTGTCGGTGTGTGTCTGTGTGTGTTGTCAGTGTGTGTGTGTGTGTGTTGTCGGTGTGTGTGTGTTTATGTGTTGTCGGTGTGTGTGTGTGTGTTGTCGGTGTGTGTGTGTGTGTTGTCGGTGTGTGTGAGTGTTGTCGGTGTGTGTGTGTTGTCGGTGTGTGTGTGTGTGTGTGTGTGTGTGTTGTCGGTGTGTGTGTGTGTGTGTGTTGTCGGTGTGTTTGTGTGTGTGTTGTCGGTGTGTGTGTGTGTGTGTTGTCGGTGTGTGTTTGTGTGTGTTGTCGGTGTGTTTGTGTGTGTGTTGTCGGTGTGTGTGTGTGTGTGTGTGTGTGTTGTCGGTGTGTGTGTGTGTGTGTGTTGTGTGTGTGTGTGTGTTGTCGGTGTGTGTGTGTGTTGTCGGTGTGAGTGTGTGTGTGTGTTGTCGGTGTGTGTGTGTTGTCGGTGTGTGTGTGTGTGTTGTCGGTGTGTGTGTGTGTGTGTTGTCGGTGTGTGTGTGTGTGTGTGTGTTGTGTGTGTGTGTGTTGTCGGTGTGTGTGTGTGTGTGTGCTGTCGGTTTGTGTGTGTGTGTGTGTTGTCTGTGTGTGTGTGTTGTCGGTGTGTGTGTGTGTGTTGTCGGTGTGGGTGTGTGTTGTCGATGTGTGTGTATGTGTTGTCAGTGTGTGTCTGTGTGTTATTGGTGTGTGTGTGTGTGTGTGTTGTCGGTGTGTGTGTGTGTCTGTGTTGTCGGTGTGTGTGTGTGTGTGTTGTCGGTGTGTGTGTTGTCTGTGTGTGTGTGTTGTCATTGTGTGTGTGTGTGTGTTGTCGGTGTGTGTGTGTGTGTGTGTGTGTTGTCAGTGTGTGTATGTGTGTGTTGTCGGTGTGTGTGTGTGTGTGTGTGTGTGTGTTGTCGGTGTGTTTGTGTGTTTTGTCGGTGTGTGTGTGTGTGTGTTGTCGGTGTGTGTGTGTGTGTTGTCAGTGTGTGTGTGTGTGTTGTCGGTGTGTGTGTGTGTGTGTTGTCGGTGTGTGTGTGTTGCTGGTGTGTGTGTGTGTGTGTGTGTTGTCGGTGTGTGTGTGTGTGTTGTCGGTGTGTGTTTGTGTGTGTTGTCGGTGTGTTTGTGTGTGTGTTGTCGGTGTGTGTGTGTGTGTGTGTTGTCGGTGTGTGTGTGTGTGTTGTGTGTGTGTGTGTTGTCGGTGTGTGTGTGTGTGTTGTCGGTGTGTGTGTGTGTTGTCGGTGTGTTGTCGGTGTGTGTGTGTGTGTGTGGTCGGTGTGTGTGTGTGTGTTGTCGGTGTGTGTGTGTGTGTGTGTTGTCGGTGTGTGTGTGTGTGTGTGTTGTCGGTGTGTGTGTGTGTTGTCGGTGTGTGTGTGTGTGTGTTGTGTGTGTGTGTGTGTGTTGTCGGTGTGTGTGTGTGTGTGTGCTGTCGGTGTGTGTGTGTGTGAGTGTTGTCTGTGTGTGTGTGTTGTCGGTGTGTGTGTGTGTGTGTGTGTGTGTGTTGTCGGTGTGTGTGTGTGTGTGTTGTCGGTGTGTGTGTGTGTGTTGTCAGTGTGTGTCTGTGTGTTATCAGTGTATGTGTGTGTGTGTGTGTGTGTGTGTGTTGTCGGTGTGTGTGTGTGTGTTGTCTGTGTGTGTGTGTGTGTGTTGTCAGTGTGTGTGTGTGTTGTCGGTGTGTGTGTGTGTGTGTGTGTTGTCAGTGTGTGTATGTGTGTGTTGTCGGTGTGTGTGTGTGTGTGTGTGTTGTCGGTGTGTGTGTGTGTTGTCGGTGTGTGTGTGTGTGTTGTCGGTGTGTGTGTGTGTGTTTGTTGTCGGTGTGTGTGTGTGTGTGTGTGTTGTCGGTGTGTGTGTGTTGTCGGTGTGTGTGTGTGTGTTGTCGGTGTGTGTGTGTGTGTGTGTTGTCGGTGTGTGTGTGTGTGTTGTCAGTGTGTGTGTGTGTGTGTTGTCGGTGTGTGTGTGTTTATGTGTTGTCGGTGTGTGTGTGTGTGTTGTCGGTGTGTGTGTGTGTGTGTGTTGTCGGTGTGTGTGTGTGTTGTCGGTGTGTGTGTGTTGTCGGTGTGTGTAGGTGTGTGTGTGTGTTGTCGGTGTGTGTGTGTGTGTGTTGTCGGTGTGTGTGTGTGTGTTGTCGGTGTGTGTGTGTGTGTGTTGTCGGTGTGTGTGTGTGTGTTGTGTGTGTGTGTGTTGTCGGTGTGTGTGTGTGTGTGTTGTCGGTGTGTGTGTGTGTGTTGTCGGTGTGTGTGTGTTGTCGGTGTGTGTGTGTGTGTGTGTGTTATCGGTGTGTGTGTGTGTTATCGGTGTGTGTGTGTGTGTGTGTGTTGTCAGTGTGTGTGTGTGTGTGTGTGTGTGTGTGTTGTCGGTGTGTGTGTGTGTGTGTTGTCATTGTGTGTGTGTGTGTGTGTGTTGTCGGTGTGTGTGTGTGTGTGTGTGTTGTCGGTGTGTGTGTGTGTGTTGTCGGTGTGTGTGTGTGTGTGTTGTCGGTGTGTGTGAGTGTGTGTTGTCGGTGTGTGTGTGTGTGTGTTGCTGGTGTGTGTGTGTGTGTTGCTGGTGTTTGTTTGTGTGTGTGTTGTCAGTGTGTGTGTGTGTGTGTTGTCGGTGTGTGTGTGTGTGTGTGTGGTGTGTGTGTGTGTGTGTTGTCGGTGTGTGTGTGTGTGTGTGTTGTCGGTGTGTGTGTGTGTGTTGTCGGTGTGTGTGTGTGTTTGTTGTCGGTGTGTGTGTGTGTGTGTGTGTTGTCGGTGTGTGTGTGTTGTCGGTGTGTGTGTGTGTGTTGTCGGTGTGTGTGTGTGTGTGTGTGTGTTGTCGGTGTGTGTGTGTGTGTTGTCAGTGTGTGTTTATGTGTTGTCGGTGTGTGTGTGTGTGTTGTCGGTGTGTGTGTGTGTGTGTGTTGTCGGTGTGTGTGTGTGTTGTCGGTGTGTGTGTGTTGTCGGTGTGTGTAGGTGTGTGTGTGTGTTGTCGGTGTGTGTGTGTGTGTGTGTTGTCGGTGTGTGTGTGTGTGTTGTCGGTGTGTGTGTGTGTGTGTGTTGTCGGTGTGTGTGTGTGTGTTGTGTGTGTGTGTGTTGTCGGTGTGTGTGTGTGTGTGTTGTCGGTGTGTGTGTGTGTGTTGTCGGTGTGTGTGTGTTGTCGGTGTGTGTGTGTGTGTGTGTGTTATCGGTGTGTGTGTGTGTTGTCGGTGTGTGTGTGTGTGTTGTCAGTGTGTGTGTGTGTGTGTGTGTGTGTGTGTTGTCAGTGTGTGTATGTGTGTGTTGTCGGTGTGTGTGTGTGTGTGTGTGTTGTCGGTGTGTGTGTGTGTTGTCGGTGTGTGTGTGTGTGTTGTCGGTGTGTGTGTGTGTTTGTTGTCGGTGTGTGTGTGTGTGTGTGTGTTGTCGGTGTGTGTGTGTTGTCGGTGTGTGTGTGTGTGTTGTCGGTGTGTGTGTGTGTGTGTGTTGTCGGTGTGTGTGTGTGTGTTGTCAGTGTGTGTGTGTGTGTGTTGTCGGTGTGTGTGTGTTTATGTGTTGTCGGTGTGTGTGTGTGTGTTGTCGGTGTGTGTGTGTGTGTGTGTTGTCGGTGTGTGTGTGTGTTGTCGGTGTGTGTGTGTTGTCGGTGTGTGTAGGTGTGTGTGTGTGTTGTCGGTGTGTGTGTGTGTGTGTGTTGTCGGTGTGTGTGTGTGTGTTGTCGGTGTGTGTGTGTGTGTGTTGTCGGTGTGTGTGTGTGTGTTGTGTGTGTGTGTGTTGTCGGTGTGTGTGTGTGTGTGTTGTCGGTGTGTGTGTGTGTGTTGTCGGTGTGTGTGTGTTGTCGGGTGTGTGTGTGTGTGTGTTATCGGTGTGTGTGTGTGTTGTCGGTGTGTGTGTGTGTGTGTGTGTTGTCAGTGTGTGTGTGTGTGTGTGTGTGTGTGTGTGTGTTGTCGGTGTGTGTGTGTGTGTGTTGTCATTGTGTGTGTGTGTGTGTGTGTGTTGTCGGTGTGTGTGTGTGTGTGTGTGTTGTCGGTGTGTGTGTGTGTGTTGTCGGTGTGTGTGTGTGTGTTGTCGGTGTGTGTGAGTGTGTGTTGTCGGTGTGTGTGTGTGTGTGTTGCTGGTGTGTGTGTGTGTGTTGCTGGTGTTTGTTTGTGTGTGTGTTGTCGGTGTGTGTGTGTGTGTGTTGTCGGTGTGTGTGTGTGTGTGTGTGTGTGTGTGTGTGTTGTCGGTGTGTGTGTGTGTGTGTGTTGTCGGTGTGTGTGTGTGTGTTGTCGGTGTGTGTGTGTGTTTGTTGTCGGTGTGTGTGTGTGTGTGTGTGTTGTCGGTGTGTGTGTGTTGTCGGTGTGTGTGTGTGTGTTGTCGGTGTGTGTGTGTGTGTGTGTTGTCGGTGTGTGTGTGTGTGTTGTCAGTGTGTGTGTGTGTGTGTTGTCGGTGTGTGTGTGTTTATGTGTTGTCGGTGTGTGTGTGTGTGTTGTCGGTGTGTGTGTGTGTGTGTGTTGTCGGTGTGTGTGTGTGTTGTCGGTGTGTGTGTGTTGTCGGTGTGTGTAGGTGTGTGTGTGTGTTGTCGGTGTGTGTGTGTGTGTGTGTTGTCGGTGTGTGTGTGTGTGTTGTCGGTGTGTGTGTGTGTGTGTGTTGTCGGTGTGTGTGTGTGTGTTGTGTGTGTGTGTGTTGTCGGTGTGTGTGTGTGTGTGTTGTCGGTGTGTGTGTGTGTGTTGTCGGTGTGTGTGTGTTGTCGGTGTGTGTGTGTGTGTGTGTGTTATCGGTGTGTGTGTGTGTTGTCGGTGTGTGTGTGTGTGTTGTCAGTGTGTGTGTGTGTGTGTGTGTGTGTGTGTTGTCGGTGTGTGTGTGTGTGTGTGTTGTCAGTGTGTGTGTGTGTGTGTGTGTTGTCGGTGTGTGTGTGTGTGTGTGTTGTCGGTGTGTGTGTGTGTGTTGTCGGTGTGTGTGTGTGTGTTGTCGGTGTGTGTGAGTGTGTGTTGTCGGTGTGTGTGTGTGTGTGTTGCTGGTGTGTGTGTGTGTGTTGCTGGTGTTTGTTTGTGTGTGTGTTGTCGGTGTGTGTGTGTGTGTGTGTTGTCGGTGTGTGTGTGTGTGTGTGTGTGTGTGTGTGTGTGTGTGTTGTCGGTGTGTGTGTGTGTGTTGTCTGTGTGTGTGTGTGTGTGTTGTCAGTGTGTGTGTGTGTTGTCGGTGTGTGTGTGTGTGTGTGTGTTGTCAGTGTGTGTATGTGTGTGTTGTCGGTGTGTGCGTGTGTGTGTGTGTTGTCGGTGTGTGTGTGTGTGTGTTGTCGGTGTGTGTGTGTGTGTTGTCGGTGTGTGTGTGTGTTTGTTGTCGGTGTGTGTGTGTGTGTTGTCGGTGTGTGTGTGTTGTCGGTGTGTGTGTGTGTGTTCTCGGTGTGTGTGTGTGTGTGTGTTGTCGGTGTGTGTGTGTGTGTTGTCAGTGTGTGTGTGTGTGTGTTGTCGGTGTGTGTGTGTGTGTGTGTGTTATCGGTGTGTGTGTGTGTTGTCGGTGTGTGTGTGTGTGTGTGTGTTGTCAGTGTGTGTGTGTGTGTGTGTGTGTGTGTTGTCGGAGTGTGTGTGTGTGTTGTCAGTGTGTGTGTGTGTGTGTGTGTTGTCGGTGTGTGTGTGTGTGTGTGTGTTGTCGGTGTGTGTGTGTGTGTTGTCGGTGTGTGTGTGTGTGTTGTCGTTGTCGGTGTGTGTGTGTGTGTTGTCGGTGTGTGTGTGTGTGTTGTCGGTGTGTGTGTGTGTGTTCTCGGTGTGTGTGTGTGTGTGTGTTGTCGGTGTGTGTGTGTGTGTTGTCAGTGTGTGTGTGTGTGTGTTGTCGGTGTGTGTGTGTTTATGTGTTGTCGGTGTGTGTGTGTGTGTTGTCGGTGTGTGTGTGTGTGTGTGTTGTCGGTGTGTGTGTGTGTTGTCGGTGTGTGTGTGTTGTCGGTGTGTGTAGGTGTGTGTGTGTGTTGTCGGTGTGTGTGTGTGTGTGTGTGTTGTCGGTGTGTGTGTGTGTGTTGTCGGTGTGTGTGTGTGTGTGTTGTCGGTGTGTGTGTGTGTGTTGTGTGTGTGTGTGTTGTCGGTGTGTGTGTGTGTGTGTTGTCGGTGTGTGTGTGTGTGTTGTCGGTGTGTGTGTGTTGTCGGTGTGTGTGTGTGTGTGTGTGTTATCGGTGTGTGTGTGTGTTGTCGGTGTGTGTGTGTGTGTGTGTGTTGTCAGTGTGTGTGTGTGTGTGTGTGTGTGTGTTGTCGGAGTGTGTGTGTGTGTGTGTGTTGTCAGTGTGTGTGTGTGTGTGTGTGTTGTCGGTGTGTGTGTGTGTGTGTGTGTTGTCGGTGTGTGTGTGTGTGTTGTCGGTGTGTGTGTGTGTGTTGTCGTTGTGTTTGTGTGTGTGTGTTGTCGTTGTATGTGTGTGTGTGTTGTCGGTGTGTGTGTGTGTGTTGTGTGTGTGTGTGTTGTCAGTGTGTGTGTGTGTTGTCGGTGTGTGTGTGTGTGTGTTGTCGGTGTGTGTGTGTGTGTGTTGTCAGTGTGTGTGTGTGTGTGTGTGTTGTCGGTGTGTGTGTGTGTGTGTTGTCGGTGTGTGTGTGTGTGTGTTGTCGGTGTGTGTGTGTGTGTTGTCGGTGTGTGTGTGTGTAGTCGGTGTGTGTGTGTGTGTGTGTGTTGTCGGTGTGTGTGTGTGTGTTGTCGTTGTGTGTGTGTGTGTGTGTGTTGTCGGTGTGTGTGTGTGTGTTGTCGGTGTGTGTGTGTTGTGTGTGTGTGTGTGTGTTGTCGGTGTGTGTGTGTGTGTGTTGTCGGTGTGTGTGTGTGTGTTGTCGGTCTGTGTGTGTGTTTTGTCGGTGTGTGTGTGTGTGTGTTGTCGGTGTGTGTGTGTGTGTTGTCAGTGTGTGTGTGTGTGTTGTCGGTGTGTGTGTGTGTGTGTGTTGTCGGTGTGTGTGTGTGTGTGTTGCTGGTGTGTGTGTGTGTGTGTGTGTTGTCGGTGTGTGTGTGTGTGTTGTCGGTGTGTGTTTGTGTGTGTTGTCGGTGTGTTTGTGTGTGTGTTGTCGGTGTGTGTGTGTGTGTGTTGTCGGTGTGTGTGTGTGTGTTGTGTGTGTGTGTGTTGTCGGTGTGTGTGTGTGTGTTGTCGGTGTGTGTGTGTGTTGTCGGTGTATTGTCGGTGTGTGTGTGTGTGTGTGGTCGGTGTGTGTGTGTGTGTTGTCGGTGTGTGTGTGTGTGTTGTCGGTGTGTGTGTGTGTGTGTTGTCGGTGTGTGTGTGTGTTGTCGGTGTGTGTGTGTGTGTGTTGTGTGTGTGTGTGTGTGTTGTCGGTGTGTGTGTGTGTGTGTGCTGTCGGTGTGTGTGTGTGTGTGTGAGTGTTGTGTGTGTATGTGTGTTGTCGGTGTGTGTGTGTGTGTGTGTGTTGTCGGTGTGTGTGTGTGTGTGTTGTCGGTGTGTGTGTGTGTGTGTTATCGGTGTGTGTGTGTGTTGTCGGTGTGTGTGTGTGTGTGTGTGTGTTGTCAGTGTGTGTGTGTGTGTGTGTGTGTGTGTGTGTTGTCGGTGTGTGTGTGTGTGTGTTGTCATTGTGTGTGTGTGTGTGTGTGTGTTGTCGGTGTGTGTGTGTGTGTGTGTGTTGTCGGTGTGTGTGTGTGTGTTGTCGGTGTGTGTGTGTGTGTTGTCGGTGTGTGTGAGTGTGTGTTGTCGGTGTGTGTGTGTGTGTGTTGCTGGTGTGTGTGTGTGTGTTGCTGGTGTTTGTTTGTGTGTGTGTTGTCGGTGTGTGGTGTGTGTGTTGTCGGTGTGTGTGTGTGTGTGTGTGTGTGTGTGTGTGTGTTGTCGGTGTGTGTGTGTGTGTGTGTTGTCGGTGTGTGTGTGTGTGTTGTCGGTGTGTGTGTGTGTTTGTTGTCGGTGTGTGTGTGTGTGTGTGTGTTGTCGGTGTGTGTGTGTTGTCGGTGTGTGTGTGTGTGTTGTCGGTGTGTGTGTGTGTGTGTGTTGTCGGTGTGTGTGTGTGTGTTGTCAGTGTGTGTGTGTGTGTGTTGTCGGTGTGTGTGTGTTTATGTGTTGTCGGTGTGTGTGTGTGTGTTGTCGGTGTGTGTGTGTGTGTGTGTTGTCGGTGTGTGTGTGTGTTGTCGGTGTGTGTGTGTTGTCGGTGTGTGTAGGTGTGTGTGTGTGTTGTCGGTGTGTGTGTGTGTGTGTGTTGTCGGTGTGTGTGTGTGTGTTGTCGGTGTGTGTGTGTGTGTGTGTTGTCGGTGTGTGTGTGTGTGTTGTGTGTGTGTGTGTTGTCGGTGTGTGTGTGTGTGTGTTGTCGGTGTGTGTGTGTGTGTTGTCGGTGTGTGTGTGTTGTCGGTGTGTGTGTGTGTGTGTGTGTTATCGGTGTGTGTGTGTGTTGTCGGTGTGTGTGTGTGTGTTGTCAGTGTGTGTGTGTGTGTGTGTGTGTGTGTGTTGTCGGTGTGTGTGTGTGTGTTGTCAGTGTGTGTGTGTGTGTGTGTGTTGTCGGTGTGTGTGTGTGTGTGTGTTGTCGGTGTGTGTGTGTGTGTTGTCGGTGTGTGTGTGTGTGTTGTCGGTGTGTGTGAGTGTGTGTTGTCGGTGTGTGTGTGTGTGTGTTGCTGGTGTGTGTGTGTGTGTTGCTGGTGTTTGTTTGTGTGTGTGTTGTCGGTGTGTGTGTGTGTGTGTGTTGTCGGTGTGTGTGTGTGTGTGTGTGTGTGTGTGTGTGTGTGTGTTGTCGGTGTGTGTGTGTGTGTTGTCTGTGTGTGTGTGTGTGTGTTGTCAGTGTGTGTGTGTGTTGTCGGTGTGTGTGTGTGTGTGTGTGTTGTCAGTGTGTGTATGTGTGTGTTGTCGGTGTGTGCGTGTGTGTGTGTGTTGTCGGTGTGTGTGTGTGTGTGTTGTCGGTGTGTGTGTGTGTGTTGTCGGTGTGTGTGTGTGTTTGTTGTCGGTGTGTGTGTGTGTGTTGTCGGTGTGTGTGTGTTGTCGGTGTGTGTGTGTGTGTTCTCGGTGTGTGTGTGTGTGTGTGTTGTCGGTGTGTGTGTGTGTGTTGTCAGTGTGTGTGTGTGTGTGTTGTCGGTGTGTGTGTGTGTGTGTGTGTTATCGGTGTGTGTGTGTGTTGTCGGTGTGTGTGTGTGTGTGTGTGTTGTCAGTGTGTGTGTGTGTGTGTGTGTGTGTGTTGTCGGAGTGTGTGTGTGTGTTGTCAGTGTGTGTGTGTGTGTGTGTGTTGTCGGTGTGTGTGTGTGTGTGTGTGTTGTCGGTGTGTGTGTGTGTGTTGTCGGTGTGTGTGTGTGTGTTGTCGTTGTCGGTGTGTGTGTGTGTGTTGTCGGTGTGTGTGTGTGTGTTGTCGGTGTGTGTGTGTGTGTTCTCGGTGTGTGTGTGTGTGTGTGTTGTCGGTGTGTGTGTGTGTGTTGTCAGTGTGTGTGTGTGTGTGTTGTCGGTGTGTGTGTGTTTATGTGTTGTCGGTGTGTGTGTGTGTGTTGTCGGTGTGTGTGTGTGTGTGTGTTGTCGGTGTGTGTGTGTGTTGTCGGTGTGTGTGTGTTGTCGGTGTGTGTAGGTGTGTGTGTGTGTTGTCGGTGTGTGTGTGTGTGTGTGTGTTGTCGGTGTGTGTGTGTGTGTTGTCGGTGTGTGTGTGTGTGTGTTGTCGGTGTGTGTGTGTGTGTTGTGTGTGTGTGTGTTGTCGGTGTGTGTGTGTGTGTGTTGTCGGTGTGTGTGTGTGTGTTGTCGGTGTGTGTGTGTTGTCGGTGTGTGTGTGTGTGTGTGTGTTATCGGTGTGTGTGTGTGTTGTCGGTGTGTGT